>NW_019154099.1:60346282-60356632 GCF_002288905.1 Enhydra lutris kenyoni
GTGCACATTCACACACAGACATGCACACACAGACGCGCACACTCACGGCTTCATAGACTTCAGGCCGTCAAACAGGCTGAAATGTTCAAATAATGACTGTAGGACAATATTTTCAGCTTCTCACATGGAGGCTGGTGACATGGTGGTACTAGCTCAGGGGAGGCGTCATCCCCAGGAAGAAAGCTACTGTACTTCCTTCCAACGTTGCAGAGGAGGTGGGTGGTTTACGGTGTATGTTTTGGAACTAGATGAGATTTAAAATCTCATTCTGATATCCCCTCTGTCACCTGGTGTCACCCTGGCCACCTGCCTAAACCGCCAAAATGTCAGCGCCATCAGACATAATCCATGAGGGCAGCAATTCCCACCTGACAGGGCGGTTCTGTGGGCCTGCAAGGAGACAGCGCACCCGCAGTCTCCCCACAGGCCGGGCACAGCGCCCGTTCAGGCAGTTTATGGATTATCTTGGGTCTCTGCTTCTCCGGTGTCAGGCATAGCTTCCTGCCCTCCCTGGTTGGATACTGGTGGCCGTGAATTTATCCTTGTTGCCCCACTTCAGGTTATTTTCATCTAGAAACACAATTATACCCCTGAAAACGTCACGTAAGGAACAGGAGGATCGGGGGGACAAATACTGGTGTAGAGACAAAGGACAAAGGACAGTTGACTCTTCATGATGGTCTAGACAAGCTTGAGTTGTGCTGCTCCTAAGGGAAACTCAGGGTTAGGTTCCTGCGAGGCTCTGGCCACCGTTTTCTCTTCAGCGGATCAATGCATAACTTTGACGTATGTGTTTTTCTCTTTAAAGTTGCCTTATTTAGTAATAGTATTGATCTATTAACACTAAATTCAGGTCCAACAGCCCTGCAGCTCTTGCCTGAAGAAACTCGACTACTACCTGTGTTTTCCCCAGTAGACAGCTCTTCAGCACAACAGCTGGACCATTGCACAGCAGTGAAATCACACACAGAAATGGGAAAAACATGGCACTAAGTGGAATGCAAAAGGTAGGCTCGTTCACGCTATAAGAGCTGAAACAGGAAGCAAAGGACCCTCTGCTTGGCCTCCGCTGGGAACATGCACCATGAGCAACTCAAACGTTTGGCCGCTCAACACATGTCTGCTAATGACCACAAGAGCTCTGTGGGTGTAGAGTTGGGGGTCACCAAAAAATCTAGTGCATAGGCTAATTTGCAAATACAGAGTCTGTGAACGAGGGGGACTTACTGTACATGACTCTCAAGCCATGTTCTCCAACAGACGAAGGTCATGAAAGTCTGGGAATGACCATCATGCAGTTGAAAAAGCTTGTTTTCATTTATAAAAATGGACAATCAGGAAGGCCTATGGCTGCACAGAATCAGAGTCTAAGTTCCCAGGGGTCAATGACCCTCAGGCCACTGGGAACGGAGGTAAACTGGAACGGTGAAGACACACCATTTCAGCAGGAACCACCTAATTTTAGTGGATGCCCACCAAGATGGAAAGAAGGTTTGACAGGGTTGGTGCAGTAGCGGGCTCTAAGACAGTGAAATTGGGTCTTTAAAATCCTAATTGTTTGTATCCAAGATAGAACGGCCCAGCTTAGCAGCAGTTGGCATCAAACAGCCCAGCGCTTCCATGTGCGGTGAGCTGAGGCCAGCTCACGGGGCTGTGTCCCAGAGGCAAGTCTGATGCAGAATGAAAGGCGCAGAGAGCAGAGTTCTGCTCGTTCCTGCAGGAAAACCACTGTGGGGTGTGGATAAAGGACTCGAACCACACAATGTAAGTCACAGTTGGAAGACTGGGGGTGTGTTCTCCAAAAGACTGAAGAAAATGAATTAATTGGAAATATTCCACTGATTGTCTCATGAGAAAAAAAATCCATCGGCATTTCTTCCTGGGTGGAAGAGAAAGGGGACTCGTGGCTGTGCTCGGCGGATCTCACCAGGGCAGCCTGCTTAAGAGGGGACAACTTCCCACCCCTGCAAGGATCAGACGAGAACCACGCCAACGGTCTTAGCTTAGTCTTCCAAGATAACGCCTCGGAGTCTCCGGACTCAAAGTGAGGTCAGTCCATCACCAAAGTCAGAGAAATGGCAAGGTGTCTTCCTGAGGCTGGGCAAGTGCTCTCCTTTTCTGCAGGATCCTACGGAAACACGGAAGAGGGCAGCTATTTCTTGCAGAGTGCGATGGGCCACAGGTGGGACGAGAAGCTCCTGAATGGGAGTGGCAGGCCGCAGGGCTGTGTCAGGGTCATGGGTCAGAATTGCGGATAGCTGCCGCGTGGAACCCACACATGTCACAGGAGAGGAGCAGAGTCCCGCTGTGATTTTTAAATATCAGTATACGGAGGCGTCAACAAGAAAAAATTAATGAATTATGTTTCATTTTCACTTGTTTATATTTTACCTCTGTTGCCTTTTTCAAAGAGATTTCATAAATTAAGTCAATTATTTTCTTTGGATACAAGTGGCACGAGGGAAAATAATCTTGAAAGAAATAGTCTTAGGGACGACTGGGTGGCTCAGTGGGTTAAAGCCTCTGCCTTTGGCTCAGGTCATGATCTCAGGGTCCTGGGATCGAGCCCCGCATCGGGCTCTCTGCCCGGCAGGGAAACTGCTTCCCTTGCTCTCTCTCTGCCTGCCTCTCTGCCTGCTTGTGATCTCTGTCTGTCAAATAAATACATAAAATTAAAAAAAAAAAAAAAAGAAAAGAAAGAAATAGTCTTATAGATGTGGAAGTGACATGAGTCCTCAGGCCATGACTTTTTAAGTGATGCTCAATGTCAAACATAGACCTTTTCTTTTAAAATATGCATTCAGTCCTAATTTGTGTAGGAAGATTCCAAGTGTACAGTCCTGCCCTTTTTCCATACAGGCCTCTGACCATAAGTCCTGGTAGATACAAGGAAAATGAGGGTACAGATTTTTGCCTATCAAAATTACAGAAAGGAAAAAAAGCTATGCAACCTTTTGACAAGAGTCGACCGTGAGCTAGGTATTAGCAACCCTGGGACTTCGTGGGAGGGCAGATTGCCAGTCAGCAGCAGAAACACTAAAAATGGTGTATCTCCTACGCAGCACGTACGCTTCAGAAAACGAACAAGAGCGTTCACAGAGACTTAGCTCTGGTGGTAAGCAGCGTGGAACATGAAGAAGCTGGACTCGCTGTCCAAGAGGGGTGGTGTATCCATTTGTTGCCATTAAAAGTCATGTTGCATTTAGTAACAAAAAAAGGGACTATTTTTCGGAGAATAAATTAAATAATAAAACAGTATAGTTCTTATTATAGAAAGAACACATATCCATATGTGTATATGTGTGCATAGAAAAAGAAAAAAAAATCCATAAAATGATCAAAAAGTTTTATTAGGAGAAATCCTTACGATACACCGAGTGGAGAGACTAACAGGATACTTCCCACTGTCCCATTCACTGGGCTTCACTGACCCTTAGCTAAGCCGGGCCTCTTCGTTTATTTACATCCCCAGTTCTGCTTCCGCACCCCTATGGACACCAGCCGGTTATGTCAGTCAGCAGACCACGTCGTTTGTAGATATTTTATATAAATGGCTGAGAACTAATGACTTTAAAAGTCAAATAATAGCAATATGACTATTATATAAAAATAGAAATAGTAACTTATTTATACTAAGTGTCAATATTTTAATGTCCCCAATTATCTGCCTTCTTAAATCAGAATCCAAGACAAAACACACACCTCAATGACTGACTATGTCTTTTAAGATGCTTAACTTTTAGGTTATTTATCCCTTTTGTTTGTTTGTTTGTTTCTTGCAATTTATTTATTAAAAATCCTGCGGATTGCAATCCTCGATATTCTGTAACATGTTTTCCTGCCGCCCGTATTTGTTAGAAACTGATGGCACCTTCGATGTCAACTAATAATATTAACCCTTTTTTCCACTGGGAGTGGTAAATGGTGATATTCTGGAGCTGTCATTAATTCTCTCAGCCAAAACCAGAATACCTCCATAAAATGAAACTTCCCTTATGAATTCTCTGATCACTGTGTTCACTTAGGAAAAGCAGAATAAATGCTGGCGTTTCCCCCCCTTACTCGTCACTTTCCCAAATAGTTAGCTGTTTGTCTAGCATCTTTTAAATAAGCAAGAAGGCCAGCGAGGCTTTTTAAACATCATGTGAACCAGGAGACTGGAACACGTGACGCATCAATGCCGTTACTATTACTGATGCTCATCTTGCCCATTGGTCAATGGGGATGATTTCGGGTGGACCCCTATAGCTTCCTGCATTCACAGTGATCTTTGATAGCTGCCCCGCTGTCCCTGGCGACCCCCTCCCCACTACGGTGCCAGGCAGCACCTGACTGCAACCACCAGGGGCTCTCAGCCCAGCTGTCCCGCTGCGCCCTCCCCAGCTGACCCACAGAATTTCTGAACCACAGAAACTGAGGTGTTCACGATTGCCATGACTTTCAAATCATTCAGTCTTTGGACAGAAATAATCAGTAATTCTGGATTATTAACCAAAGAAATATGATTAACCAACCAAATTTAACCAATAAATAACCAAATGGAACACCTTAAACACACATGTGTGTCTGAGACACCTATGTCTGTATGTACAGAGAGAAAATAGAACTAGGTCAAGGGGACAGGAGCAGAACATCTCTGTCTGCACCATATTTTGTAGATTTAATTGGGAACTATGTAAATGTTTTACATAATTATACATGATTTTACAAAGCAGTACCTGAACCCTAAAACACAGCGGGGTAGATGAGCATGTGTATTGGGGAGGTGACAGACATAACCACACAGAAAAGAGTTATTTCAAGGACTTTTAAAGCAATAATTTCACTGGGGCTTCTCAGTGCAGAAATGCAAGGACAGAAAGAACCAACCCCACAAAACATGAAAACATGAAGCTCTTTTCAAAATCATCTGATTCATAACAAAGCTGCTATTATTTTGTGGACAAGAATTATGACACAATGTCCAGTAAAGCAAATAAGTAGTTATGTTGTTTTCTTGAAAAATCAAAATTGATATCACATAAAAGAAAAACAAATATAAAAATCCAAGAAGTCTGTTGCCTGGAACCCTAGAACCTCATCTTCCGAGTAAAATTCGTGAATCCTGTCTCCGGAGCTGCCGTTTGGGGGGGTGACGTCCATTCTCCCATCGCACCATACAAAGGAGAAGCAGAGGAGTGGGGGAGCCAAAAGGCACTCGCCCTGGCTCGGGAGCGCGCTCGAGGGACGAGGGTCCTGTCCTTCTCCTTCAGCGTTCTAGAGTGACCGCAGTGGGGACGAATGGGAACATGTGTGTGGCCGGGCTGGGGGCACGAGGAGCACTGGGAAAGGGAGAGCAAGGTGGAGGGAGGGAAGGGCAGGAAGGGAGGAGAAGCAACATGTGAGAAAGAAAAATTAACAAAGTCCCATATAATTGGGTATTTTTTGACTCACTATCAACCTAAAAGCACTTAATCGCATGAAGGGACACTCGTCATCTCACATGTATGGTTCTGTCCACATCCCAGAGCTGCAAACACTTCCGAGAGAGCGGGAGCCGTTCTTATCCTCCTCCCAGAGACTCGGCTGAGGCTCTGCCGACACCTGCTCATTGGTAACACACCTGCAAGGCTCTAAGGTGTCTGATGGCTGGACACGGGGGCTGGGGATGCGTCCCGCTCGACCTCCCGTGGTGGCTCTTCAGCCTTCGGGTTACGTGCCTAAATGATCCCTTGTGATTTCAGTTCCCATTTTTAACAATGCATGACATCGGCTCCTGCCTTGAAATGGAAAATGAGACTTTCTAGAACCTTCCATTCTTATGATCGGTTTGTGTTCACAATCCCTTTGCTCCCCAGGGTTGACCCTCGTATGAGCTGGGTGCCGTGGGCTCCCTCTACCACGGGGCCAGAATCCCAGGGCCGCCTTCTCTGGGGTGACTGATGCTCTCTGTGGACTCACGTGAGTCAGGGGGTTGCCAGGCACATCATTTCCCAATAACCTGAGTGGAGAAGCTGGTGTTTTCTACCATCAACCTACCCAGCATTTGAGGGGCAGCAAGTGTGGCGGCTGAAAGGCAACGTTATGCCTATGCCTGGGGATTACTAGAGCTCCTGTTCCAAAGAGTCGGGACATACCAGGCACATCCCCGTGTTCAGTGTCGTGAAAGTCTGAGTCCGGCACCAAAGAACCATAGCAGCAAACAGACGCAGATCTGGGATACGTGTTCTGAGCAGGGAGCAACGCCCAGCCTCCCTCACCAGGTTGTTTTCTATTACCTTCTGGAACCTTCTGCGATTGTCCCCTAGGTCTCTGAACTGATTTCTGTGGGACTGGCTGAAACGTGCCTGTCTCTGGAGAAGGGAGAGGGCTCCAGATGGTAACAGGAGGAGAGCCGCCAGAGGGGCCAAGTGCCAGAGATGGGGGAAATGTGAGCTCGCTCGTGGCCCCAGATCCCCCCCCACGTGACCTCCACATTCCAAAGACCCGACCTGGGGCCACCTGGTGCCAGAAGATCACCTGAGAACTTTATTGGTCTCTCAGTGCGAATACTTCAGAGGTAACCGAGGAAGCTTGTGGCCCCGTTACAATACCCTCTTCTCTAACGAAAGACCTGTTCCAGCAATCTTGGTCAGAGCCAGACCTCTCCACATTCTATTTTTGAAACGATAGGTGGACCTACTCCAGCCCATTTCCTGGACTGGGGCTCTGATGATCTTTGTTACCTTTGAGTAAATATGACTTCTTTCCGTGACTACGCAAACGCCATTTAGAATTCACAACATTCTGGGACACCCTTTCTGAACCACACGCTTTGACTTTCTAGAACCTTCCATTCTCATGAAATAGACACTAAAGATTACTTTTCCGTCCAAATGAATACCTGTAGCATATGTCCTAGCATCTTGTGAAATCTGGAAAGAGAAAGCAGTGTAATAATTAGCATTGCAAAAATTCCTTTTCTCGTTCCTATTTATTAAGCAAATGTTCTTGGAAAGGCCCTTAAATTATAATTTATATGTTGCATATACATACGTATATTCTTGGAACTTTACTCAGATTTTTTTCTGCATGATTTTTAATGCCTTAAAGTGCTTACATTTGCATTCAGCCACTCTTCTGAAGATTAATAGAACCAGCAAAAATAATCAAATTATGAACAATTTAAAAATAGGATTTTGAACATACATGCCCATTTTTTTTCCTTTTCATTTTTCTCAGCTATCGTTTGGCCCGAAGCCTCAAAGATTTGAGGAAAGGGAAACAAAATCTAAATTACAAAACAGTTTAGATCTTAGATTTTTATCTCTTCTTTGTCTCTGTAGAATATAGACTCTGTTCTGGGCCACCCTGCCTCTGCTGTAGCACCCATGGCCAAGGGCAGCCTTTGCCGGCCTCTGCAGAAGGAAGGAGCAGGGACGCTCTGCTTCCCAAGGGATGCCACCAGTCCCCGTGGGACTGCCATCGGTGGAATATGGAGCGCTCCCAGAAAGAGGAGACAAGGGTCTTTACTGGTGCATTCACACTGAGCGAGACCTTGCTTCTGCCTTCAGTCCTCGATCAGCTTGCCCCGTCTGAGTGCGCAAGAACGCAGTGTCCTCGAGCCTCTGTTTGATGATGAATAATCATACAGGGAGCACAGTCATTCTGAAACCACACATGACAGTATCACATCCAGGCCGGGCTCGCTCTACGTGGGATCTCTGAGCCAACTCCATCAGCACAGCCTGGAGAGATAGTTCAGAATCTGTGGGGATGAGAGCTGTGTTTTAACAAATCCTCCTCATTCTGAAGCCACTGGACAACAGCTCCACGTCACACAGCAGCGTGAGCTTACGCTCCTTGAGCACAAGGAAAGTACAGAGCAAGGACACCGCGGTGCAAGGAGCGGGAGTCGACACCACAGCCGCAGCAATCGTGGTGTGGGACACGGGTTCTGTAACTTCACACCCACTCCTGATCTTCAGGACAAGCAGGGCAGTGATGGTGGAATGCTTTTCTGCTGTAGAAACCAAGGTGCCAAAGACCGCAGCGTGTTGACTGGCACGTTAGCAGTTCTCCGTAGCATGGTGTTCCTCTGATCGTATGGGGATCATATGTTTTCTCTCTGATGGCCAATTCTCTTCTTGCCTGGGAACCCAAAGAGCTGTATGGGAAAGAAGTGGGAAAGAACGGCACAGGGAGTAAGCGAAGGCGTCAGGGCATCGAAAGTCCGACTTGGAAGGAGAACGGCGGGGTTGGCAGCAGCCTCCTCCAATGTCTCATGACCCACCTTTACCTGCAGCACTTGAACTGGGCTGAGAACAGCCCCACCGACGTTCCAGGGCACATGCATGCCTGGTCCAGCACAGGTCCTTCAGCTCGCTAGTTACTATCCAAGAGCAGCCCGTGACCCCACCTCCTTCCTGGAGCACGCTTCTCTGTGCTCTCCACGACGCTGCGTCTCCCGCCTTTCCTTCTGCTTCTCTGGGGCTCCCTCTTCCTCTGCGGTCCACATCCCAAGTGTGGGAGCTCCTGGATCCTGAACTCTGTGCTCTGTTCTCTGTGTGCTCTCAAGGCCGCCGGTGACAGCCCACGCGGTCTAAACTCCCACCTGCACACAGATGCCTTGGAACTTCCAATCTTTACCCAGAGCTCAACTCTGGGTTGCAGACCCGTGCTTCTCCCTTGCGGTCCTTACTTGGCTGAACAATGTCTTACCCTCTCTACACCTCACCCCCATCTTGGTCCTTCTCTGCTGTTTCTTACTGGTGAATGGTCCTTCCACCTTCCATCCACCCGTCCCCCAGGCCTTTGTTTTCCTTACTTCCCGCACCTACCCTTCAAGCTCAGTGGTTACCTTCCAAATCTCAGCACCCTGCCCCCATCTTGCTCTGTCCATCTCCAACCCCACCTTCCTGGTCCAGGCTGCAGGCATCTCTCATCTGGATTACTGAAATGGTCTCATTACTTCTCCAGGCTCCTTGTCTTCACACCGTAGTCAGAAACGGCTTTAGAAAAAGACTAACTTGGCTGTGTCCTCCTTCCCTTAGAGAACGGAAGTCTTGAGTTCAAGCCCACTCTTGCTTGGGGGCCACTGGACCTGGTTGACTGAGCCCTGCTCCTCCCTCTTCTTCACCAGATTCCAGATCTTCAGGTCACCTGTTCCCTCCCATGTGCGGCAAACGGACAGACTGTTCCCTCTGCCCACATCCATCCTCTTCCTTTCTTTGACTGGCCAACCCTTCACACGTCTTTAAGTCTCCCATCAAGTATCACCGCCTGGGCGTGGCCTTCATTAACCACAAGGCAAAGCCAGACTCCCCATTGTATAGCTTCCTAGCACCCCGTGACTGTATTTTCTTCCTTCTTCCCAGAGTTGGCACATTCGTGTTTATTCTTATGGATATATGACTTACGTCTGTCTTTCCGAGGAGACCAGCAGCTCCACAAAGACAGGGACCAAGGCTCTTTACTCCTCTTTAGGATCGAGGCAAACCAACCCGCCTCCCGCTGGTTCTCAGCGAAGCTTCAGGGGAACGCAGGACAAAGGCTGGAGCCCACAGCACAGAGTCAATCTTCATGATCCCCAGGATCTGGCCCCGTCTGTCTTCCTTCTTCAAGTTCCCCAGGGTTGCTCACAGGGATGCCCCCACATCTGCCAGGGATCTCCTCCCCTCACCGCGAAAAGTGAGCGAGAGGTGATGGCGGGGAAGCCTGGGGCGCAGGCGTGAAGTGGGCTGCCCCCGATGAGGAGGAGAGTGGGGACCGATCTACCATGACTGTCATCACCGCCACCGTCATGGCCGGAAGTCGCCTCAGTTCCTGAAAGAGATCTATCCTTCAGTTTTATTTTTTCATTCTTTGCCTGTTTCATTTTGATATCAAGGATGAGCAGAAGAAATTTCTTTCGCTTTTTTTTTTTTTTTCAAGAAGAGTTTGTAAATGCTTATAACTGCATTTTCTTCGGAAATCTGGGAGAATTTACCTGAAAAATTGCATAGGGCTGTTGTTTTCTCTGGGGCAAGATTTTTAAAGACTGATTCAAATTGCCGGATGCTTACGAGATTGTTCGAGCCTTCTAATCTGAATAGAGATAATCTCAGATTTTTCAAACACCAATTTCAGTGTATTTCTAGGAAATTGTCCATTTCGTTTAGATTTTTACAATTAAAAAAATTTTTAAATCTCTCTTGCGGCTCTTCTCTGTTGTTGGCCATTCCTGCCCCTCCCCCACCCGCTCCCCTTGATCTTGATCAATCTCGTGGGAGGTTTACTTGCCCTTGTTTCTGAGAACCAGTTTTTGACCTTGTGGACCCTGCCTATTCTGTGTTTTTGACCTTGTGGACCCTGCCTATTCTGTGTTTTTGACCTTGTGGACCCTGCCTATTC
>NW_019154099.1:60356642-60406900 GCF_002288905.1 Enhydra lutris kenyoni
CGTGTCCTTCTCACCTTTACCTTGTCCTTCCTTCTACTTTGTAGACTTCTGTTGCTTTGCTTTTCCTAAATTCGTGCACGGCAAGCTGAGCTCACGGCCCTCTCACTCCTCTTGCGCTCTGACAGCGTCGTGGACTCCCGCGCGACCCCGGGGCTGCCCCACGCCTGGTTAGGCGACGCCTGCGGGTCTCGGGTCTCACCCTCGCTCACTCACATCCTCCGTTCGCATTCTGGCTTCTCTTTCATGGACGCTCGACCTGCGAATTACACGTTGTACAAGCCCAATCCGTTTCCTCCCCGCCTCTGTGTTTAGGAGCTGGAGGCACCGTCACCCAGGAACGGGCCGGCTTGCTCCGACGCTGGAGCGGAGGGAGGCTTCCGCTGCACCACACAGTGCCTGAGAGTCACGCAAGGGTTCTTGGTCGGAGCGAAAACAACGTGTCCTCACGCTGCCCAGCAGTTTTCATTACCTGGCCGTTACCTCCAGCGTGTTAATCGTGTTAATCGTGTTGCTGGGCGCTCCCTGAGCTGCGCGTTTCCCCCCGACCCAGTGGGCGCTCACTCGGTCCCGCGGGCGCCTCCCCGTTGGCCAACGATGCTCTTCTCGTCTCCCCGAACCCTGTCCGTTGTCTGTGTTCGTATGTGCTGCTCTCCTATCACATCCGTAAATAGTTCAACTGTGTACGCCCTCCCAGGCAGTTCAAACTTAAATTAAAATATAACGACCCTCTTTATCTTTAATAATGGTTTTTGCCTTTTAGCTTTGTTTTCTGATATTAATATGACTCTGTCAGATTTCTTTTGGTGGTTATTTGCCTGGCGCCCGGTTTTCGGTTAATAACCTGAGCAATTTTGATGTTCTTGTGCTTTAGGCTTATCTCTTGCAAAGGGCATATAATTTGATTCTTAAAATCCCATCTGGAAATTTCTATCTTTTACTTCCCAAATGTATTCTTTGTGATTACTAATATCCTTGGATTTCTTTCCACCACTGCCCTGTATGATTTCTATTTGGTCTTCTGCTTTCTGTATCACTTCATTCTTCTCCTTTACCTACGGGTTTTTTTTTTTAAGATTTTATTTATTTATTTGACAGACAGAGATCACAAGTAGGCAGAGAGGCAGGCAGAGAGAGAGAAGAGGAAGCAGGCTTCCTGTGGAGCAGAGAGCATGATGCAGGGCTCCCAGGACCTTGGGATCATGACCTGAACCAAAGGCAGAGGCTTTAACCCACTGAGCCACCCAGGCGCCCCTCACTTATGTTTCATGTATATGACAGAATATTTTATTTATTATATATATTATTTATATATATTATATATTTCCATTTAAAATAGCATGCCTAATGTTAACTCAGTATATCTACTGTTCTCATGAGCGAGACAAAGACCTGGGGATCTCTCCTATCACCCTCCATGGGGCTCACCTACTACTGTTGGCCATTTGATCTTAGTATTAATTTTATTACGATGAATTAGACATTTCAGTTACCGTCCTGTAAGCCAATGTTGGCTAACCTTTCCCACCTGCTCCCAGGCCACTTGTTTGCACACTATTTTGGGGGTGATTTTGATTCTCTCTAAAGCTGTTCTTGCCAAGGCTCCTTTAGGAAGTATCTGGGGCTCTAAAATCCTCCCGTTTTTGGTTTCCTAAAAAATCTCCTTATTTCACTCTTAATCTTGAGAGATAATTTTATTATGTATAGGAATCTAGACTGACATTCGTTTTTCTCATTCTTTTAAGGACATAGTTCTACTTTCTTCTGATTTCATAAATGTTAATCACTTCTGAAAAATTCTCAGTTATCAGCTTTTCTTGATTCTCTCCCTCATATTCCATTTTCTTGGTCATTTTACATTTCAAATCTGATCCTTACAGTATGTGAAGACTTACAGAATGGAAACAAGTCGCTTGGGGCTTTGTAGAGACTTGTTTCCTTACTGTGCGGTGGTTTCTTTTTTATCGTGAGCTAGGGCTTGGCCAAGTGTAATGTACAGAAATCTGCAGGGAACAGAATTGAGGATTATTTGCTCCCGAGGGGATTTGCCCTACAATAAACTGGATGTCACCTGCCTGGAGAAGGTTCATAGGGTGCCTCAGCCTGAAGGTTCCCTGAACAGAGGGTCATTACCGTTAAACTCCAGACCTACAGGACACCGAGCTCATGACCCCCTATTCTGAGAGGACGTTGTTTCCTTTGGAAAAGAATGGAGTTAGGAGTGTTTTTTCAGGGTTTTCCTGCAAGCAGGCAATCAGGAATTTCTCACCCACCATTTCTCTGAACCTCCAGTTGCTTCTGTCCTAGCTCTGTGCAGCGGCTTGAATTCAATGAGGCTGCTTTGTAAACACACTCAAAGCCCAGTTTCTTCCCACTAAGGGACCCCGTTAGCCCCCAGAACTAGGGTGCCACTACTGGCGTTTGTCCCCAGACTTTGTCACATTGACTTCTATGCTTACCCTTACTCAGCTCTGGTCTCTTTTTACTCAGATTTTTTTTCTAGCCCTTAAAGAGTTCTGGGGTGTGTGTGTGTGTGTGTGTGTGTGTGTGTGTGTGTGTGCATGAGGGCATGAGGGCATGTGTGCAGTGAGCAGCAGGTATTTTTTTCATAACTTACTCAGACGAGGACATTCTAGAAAACCTGCTCTTCTATAAAAGAGGGGTTTTGACAGTTGGTTTCCCCTAAGTTTCTAGTTTCTGCAGAAGGTCTGACACCCGGTTAGGACTAGATACGATAGCATGTGTGTGTTTAAAGCAGAGACTGGGTTAAGCTAATTGAGAACAGTTTTCCCCTGATGTCCTCTGTCTCCCACCAGGGAAGAGATTCGGGTGAGAGAGCGACCTGTAATTCCTGCTCTGGCCGAGGACCTTCTGCTTCCTTCTATCTCATCGTTCACACGGACACAATCATTTCCATACCCAGGCCCTAACTCCGGTGTGTGTATTAAGCATCCTTGGATGCAAATGTATCCTTGGAAGACGCACCGTGTCGATGTGATTTTAAACTACACAAAGAATTCTGTAGTTCAGATCCCGTTTCGCTTTTCCACCCAATGTTACGCTTTCAAAATCTCAATTTCTTCACGCTCTGGCCTCAGATGCAACCATGTGCGTTCATCGTACTTACCTATTCCCCAAGAGATGGGCACCTGGGTTTCTTCCAAACGCTCTTCCCACAAACAAGGTGGCGCACTTCTCCGATTCCTGATTCGGGGATGCTTGCCTCTGACGAAAACTGCAGAAGGCTCTCCAGGGTGAGCGAAGCTGATTCCTCTCCTGATAACCAGTCAGGGGGTCTGCTTGATACTCTGCAGTTAGTGGAAGGAATAGGGCTCAGGATTGGACCAAGCACCAGCAGAGAAATGGTAAGAAACAAGAGTACGGCTGTGTTTTGAGAGTGGACCTCTGAAGATTTTCTGGTGGAACCAATTTGGGGCATGAGAGAAAAGGGGGGGGGCAGGGAAACTCCAAGGAAACAAAACGGAGTCCCTGGAGTTGTTGGAGCTGGGAAAGCTGCAAGAGAAGTAGGTGTGGGGAGGAAGGTGAGACCGGGGACGCAGAAGCAAATAGCCGAGGAGCTGAGTGAGACGGAAGGAGAGCCGATGGAGTCAACCACCCCAGGAGGCAAAAGAAGAACATATGTCAGCGAGGGCTGTGCACGTTTGGAAGGCCAAGCGAGAGAATGAAGACGGCCGATGACTGCAAGGGCAAGAAGGAGGCCGCCCGTGGCTTGGGGAGGGAGGCGTAGGGGTGCCAAGATGGTAGGATTGGGTTCAAGTGAGAATGGGAGTGAATCTTGACCACGTTTTCAAGGATCTTTACTTTTAAAGCCAAGTCTACAGGCTTATAGATAGAGAGATCTCAGTGTTTTGTGTTATTTCTTAAGTAGGAACATTGTAACATGGATGTGGTTTTGGATCCAGTCCAGGGGAAGGGAACGCTCAGGGGCATGGGAAGGAGGAGGAATGTCTGGGATGGTATCCGGGAGATCGAGCGCACAGGCAGGGAGGGTGGCCTTAGGTGGGAGCATGTAGGAAGTAGGAGGGTGACAGGTAGGAGGGTGGAGCATTGCATACAAATGTCTGCATATGGAGAGAAGCAATTAGTGGAAGTACGTTAACAGACTCGCTTAATCCCGGCAAGACTGAGAGTGAGAAGGGGACACCTATTGGTTTTCAGGAGTGAAGGCAAAATGAGAAGCAGTCATCATGGTGAGTGAACCCTCAGGTGAACCATAGAAATATAGTATAAATGCAAGAAGTACCAAGGGCCCCCTTGAGGTCCGTGACCTTTAACAAGAGACCAGAAGGATGGTTGGCTTTTCTCCACCAAAATTTAGGCTGAATTGAAGTGAGCAAGGATTAGGCAGAAAGTTCTAGTTTTTCTGTGATTTTGACGAGTATCCTGAAGCAAGAAAGGGGCCAGGGGCTGAAATGCACTCATGGGCACGGTGGTTATGGTGAGCCATGGAACTTACACAGGATAATGAGGACACAGGGGGCCTCCGTGGACAAAGGGATGATGAAAATGAGGGCGGTGGAGAGTGGAGCCTGAGGACCACTTGGTGGTCAGGGAACCAAGGGAAGGGGCCTGGAAAGAGGGGAGATGGGGGTCAGGGTGTAGCAGGCACAGACTTGAGACGAAGGTGGAATGGCATTTGTTGGCAATGACGAAGCTTTGACCCTCAAGTCAAAGTCTACGGCAAGAGAGGCATGAGATCAGTGGTGGGTATGTAAGACACCTCGACTCCTTTCATGGTGGGCGGGAGCCCTTGCTCTCAGCTCTTCTAGAAGACCTTCTAAACATTGGGGACCCCTTGAGAAGACAAGAGCTGTTTTGAGAGTTGAATAAAACTCAATTTATTCAAATAATAATTTTTTCACCTGGGGAAGGCTTTGATTATCATTTTAATTTCTTTAACAGTTACCCGTGTACTCCATTTTTGTATTACTTCAGACCATTTTGACAGTTAGTGATTTTTTCCAGAAATTTATTTCAACTAGTTTTATTCTTTCTCTTTTTACATCAGTTGTATCACTATTATTTCTCTTTTCTCTTTCAATATTACTTTTAAATATCCTTTTGCCAGAGCTTATTTTTTTAACTAACACTTCAGAGGAAAAAATTTTGTTCATATTTACGTTATTGAGTGTTTCTGAGTTTTATTGATTTTGCACATTTTTATCCTCTTCCTACTTCTGTGTGCTTGCTTTTATTTTTTTCTAGCTTTTTGATTACAGGCTGATCTCTCTAGGTTTTTTGTTGTTGTTGTTGTCTTTTTTTTTTTTTTTTTGGTCTAATAAATGTGATCAGTTATAAGCCTCCTCGTGCACATTAGCAATTTCCCACAAAAACTGGCATGCTGTGGGCCACTGTTACTCATGTGTAACCATTCCCCAGATTCATTCCGTGTTTGTTTTAACACCAGGCTTATATAATATATTTTTGTTTGTTTCTTCATATATGGAATTTTGAAACTCTTCTTTTTTTTACTGGGTTACAATTTTAATGAGTCGTGGACAGAGAATTACATCTAGAGGAAGTTCAGAATTCACTGAGGTGGTATTTGTAGTGGAAGTCAGAGTGGGTCCCCACGATGCTCTCCCCACGCCTCCCACCCCTGTGTCCTCCGAAGTGTGTGTTCTGTCCGCCCGACCCTGTGTGTGCCCAGTATCACCGTTACCTACATTGTCAAATCAAGTGTCCCCTTTGGGTCCTTTGTAACGAGTTTGCCTTAAATTCTGCTTTGCCTACTGACAAAATAGGTATCTTTTTTCTCCTTGTTATTTCTAACTTGACAGGGTTTCTCTGGTGGCTTGGAACATACTTTATCTACCTTTAAACTTTTTATGTTTCTCCTCATTTGATGATGATCTATAATTTTGCTTACCTTACCGATTTCTTCCGTAAATCAATTTCTACACCTTTCCCTGGAGCAAGATGTTTCCCTGCTGAGCATGGCCCTTCCTCCAACCATCCCTTAGCTGTCCCTCCAGCCGTCTGGGCCGCCGACAGGCCCTGAACTGAGCCACTGTCACCCGGAGCTGGGGCTTAGGTTTCTGTCCACGTGCTTCTTCCTCCTGTTGTTGTCACTGATGTTGTCTTGGGTTCGGTCCCAGCTTCCTGAGAACACAGTAGAATGTACTACTTTATTTACGTACCCTTGCTGCTTGCACATCACGTGTGCACGACTTCCCTTCTCTCCTTAGACGTTCATAGCCCCCAAGTATGTTTCCAAGGAGGAATTAGCGTGCCAGACACCCCACGGCCCTTTTATGCCGGGGAGTCTCTATTCAGCTCACGGTTCGGTGAAGTCGTACTTGTACGGACCCAGCCTGACCCCGAGGCCCCGCCTCCCCAGCTCCGACACCCGGAAATCGGACTCTGTGGCCTTCCTGTGTTCCGTTTGCCAGGCGAGTCTCATACCAGCCTGACTCTCTTCTCAGCAGGTGCTGTGCGTATTCTCTCTGACAATGTTCTCGGCTCTTCGTGTCCTCCAATGCCTTCGAACACATGGAGGTGTGGGTCTTCTCTCATCTACCTGACTTGGTGCCCTACACGTCCTCTCCACCTTGGCCCTTGGGTCTTTCTTTAATATTGCGAGGATTCCGTCATTGTCTAATAACGTATTTCATCTTCTCCATTCACTAATTTTTTCCTACTTATGCATCTACATGAGGGTCTTGCTACATCAGCTCCTTTCCTCCATTTCTCTAAACTTCATTGTTTTAATTATTTCATTTTCCGGGGCACCTGGGTGGCTCAGTGGGTCTAGCCTCTGCCTTTGGCTCAGGTCATGATCCCAGAATCCTGGGATCAAGTCTTGCATGAGGCTCTCTGCTCGGCGGGGAGCCTGCTTCCTCCCCACCCCCTGCCTGCCTCTCTGCCTACTTGTGATTTCTGTCTGTCAAATAAATAAGCAAAATCTTTTTAAAAAATAATTATTTTATTTTCCATACGGAATATTTCCATTTGCTTTCCATGGTGATGGCTTGTTCCCACCTCAGGCTTCCAGTATGTTTCCTCATCCCCAGATTAGTCGACGGGCCCTAGACCTGGACTTGCGGGTCTGAATTGAGCGCTGCCTCCTGTGCTGTGTGATTTTAAGCAAGATGCTGAACTGTTCTGGTCTTGGCTTTAAGATGGAGATATGCACTGACCTCACGGAGCTACTGGAGAGAGTCAATGAGATAAAAGTGTGAGAAAGCTGCTTAGAACAGCTCTTGACAAGGTTAGCTGCTCGATAAACGTGAGCAATTGTTATTTTAGGTTGTTACGTAAACTCCAGGACAGCTAACAAACCGTGCTGTCTTAGTTTCTGGTGTACAATATAGTGACCGACGCGTCCGTACATCGCTCATCACGACAGGTGCACTCCTTCCTCCCCATCCCCTGTTTAACCCGTCCCCCTCCCGCCTTCCCCTTTGGTGACTGTCAGTGCATTCTCTGTCGTTAAGAGTCTGTTTCTTGATTTGTCTCTCTTTTTTTTAATCTCTTGGTTTCTTTATTTTGTTTCTTAAATTCCACATAGGAGTGAGATCCTATGGTATTTGTCTTTCTCTGACCGTCTTATTCCACTCAGCATAATACACTCTAGCTCCATCTAGATCATCGCAAATGGCCAGACCTCACTCTTCTTACGGATGAGTAATATTCTGTCGTACGTACACACCGCCTCTTCTCTATCCATTCAATGGATACTTGGCTGCTTCCGTAATTTGGCTATTGTAAATAATGTTGCCATGAATATTGGAATGCGTGTATCCCTTTGAATTAGTGTTTTCATAAAAAGATTTTATTTATTTGAGAGAAAGAGTGGGGGGGGAGCATGAGTGGTGGGAAAAGGCAGAGGGAGAGGCAGACTCCCTGGTGAGTAGGGAACCCCACGTGGGGCTCTATCCCAGGACCCTGAGATCATGACCTGAGCCAAAAGCAGATCTTAACCAGCTCAGCCACCCAGGCGCCCCTGAATTAGTGTTCTTGCATTCTTTGGGTGAGTACCCAGTGGTACAATTGCTGGGTCATCGGGTAGCTCGATTTTTAACTTTCTGAGAACCGTCTATACTGGTTCTCAGAGTGACTACACCAGTCCACATTCCCACCAACGGTGCAGGAGGGCTCCCCTTTCTCTGCATCTTCGCAATTATTCTTATTTTAAATTAACCTCTGTATCGTCCTCTAATTCTACTCTCCCTGCAAAAAGTCAGTCAGTCCCTGCTCTTTCCCCCACTGGATTTCCCCAGTGGTCAGACACCTCGTTACTTTCTTCTGTGAACACATGTCTGACGGGCACACGATCAGCTTCGGAACCACCGGGGCTTGCTCACCCCCATGAGTTCCCATTTCCATCAAGTCTCTTACTTTTCTGCTATGGCCCAGGGTGGACTCAGAAACAGCGTCTCTAGTCAGTCACTCTTCTTCTCTTCTAAGGCATCTATTGGTCTATATTGTCCTGTTTAAACTATTGATCTGAGTAAAAAGAGGAAAGAGAGAATGTGGGATTCTAGAGTCATGGACCAGGAGGTGACGAGGGATGAAATGGTGCAGATCTGGAACGGTGGGAAACGTTGCCGGCTTCATCCTCCCCCAGGTCTCCAGCTTCCCTTCTCAGCTTCCTCTGCCCACCTTTGCCCCGAGGTGAAAGTCCTCTCTGTGAGCACTTGCAGGAAGGTCGCAGGAAAAGGGGACCAGGGTGAGGAGCAGACAGGAAGGGAAGATGAGCACCACTCTTAGAAACAGCAGCGCCCCGAGTCCTTGTGCGGAGAGATGGCTTTGCGGGAAAGAGAGGCGCCCTCCCCACGGGACGGCAAAGCTGAGCCAGAGTGCGTGAGGGAGTCGGGGGCGTCCCTCTCGCAGACTCCGAGTGCAGCATCACCTCCCAGCTGGGGCTGCGTATTCTCAGTCTTGCTTGTTGTGTCTCTGTAATTACCAGTGCCACTTTCTTTCGCTCCCCGGACACTGTCCTGCTTTGCACGACAAACTTGATCCCCACGCCAGCGGTGACTTCCCAAGCCATAAGGAAGAGCCCCCTGAAAGTGCAGCCTTTCGAGACGGTGCTGTCCGGGTCCTGCGGCTGCAGCGGCGAGCAGCCCGGATGCTGCCGTTTAGAAGACAAGCGCCGCACATCAGACACGCCTGCAGAGGTCGAAAGCCCCAAACGGGTCTCACCGGGCTACAGTCGAGACACGGGCAGTGCTGCTTCCTTCTGGAGGCTCCAAGGAGAATCCCTTCCCTTGTCTTCCCAGCTTCTAGAGGCTGCCGTGTTCCTCAGCTCACGGCCCCTCCCCCCTCCTTGAAAGCCAGCAGTCGCTAGTGGGGGGTTTTGCACGTGGACCCCTGCCTCCCTCTTCTGCTCCTAAGGACCCCTGTGATGAGAGTGGGCCTGTTCGGATAATCCAAAGTCGTCTGCCCGCCTGAAGACGCAGGACGTGCACGTGGCTTTGCCGTGTCGGGTCACCCACTCACGGGTTCTGGGGATTGGGACGTGGGTTTTCATGGGGTGGAGAGAGGACGTCGCTCTGTCCACCACTAGGGAGTGCGGAGACAGCCAGCGGTGAGCACGAGGTCCACCTGCTTCTGCTCGGAGACGAGGTTAGCAGAGTCCGGCAAGCAGGCAAAGGCAGGCACAGAAGGCTCTGCTGAGCTGGTCCAGGGCTGGGGGGTGCAGGGGGGCACATGTCTTTTCAAAGTCCTGGGGAAGTAACACAGCGACGGCATCGTCAGCACCACAAACAAAGCCTTTCGTGGGGAACTGACGGCAGGATAAGCGTGGGGTGGGGGCTCGGCGGGGAGCATCCAGAGCCCGGAACAGGGCCCATGAGTCACCAGCACCCACTCCGGGTGCATGAATAAGCACGGAACACAGCGCTAGAAAAGGTTACATATGAATATTCAGGGGGTTATTATACACGAGCAGGAACTGAAAAAAATCAGTGCTTTATACTGCCAAGTGCTTTCCGCCCCGGTCCGGCTCAAAACTGCCTGGCTTTTCCCTCTTCTGCTGTGTTTCAGCCTGCACTCAACGTGTGGGAAACCGGTCCCAGGAGGCCCCTGCATCTGGGAGAGCCCGGGAGGGCGGGGGAGAGGGAGGAGGAATGCGGATTCCCAGAGCACTGCGGCCAGAGTGCGGGAGGGATGGGCGTGCAGGGGCCTGGGAGGGCGCAGACTTGCACAGCTTGTGCCGGATGGACCCCCGGGGACCGGCCATCTGTGCGGCTCTCCAGACCCGTGGAGGTGGGATGTAGGGGAGCAGGGTCCTCTGAACTCCGGTCTCGTCATGGAACCCTGATACCCCATCCCGCTGGTCCCACTGGATCCTTCCTACTGTTCTCCCTCCTGGTCTGCAAAGAGCCAGGACAAATTCTTTCTAGTTATACATTTTATATATTTATATAAATTGCCTTTCTTTGGGGCTCCTGGGTGGCTCAGTGGGTGAAGCGTCTGCCTTCGGCTCAGGTCATGATCTCGGGGTCCTGGAATCGAGCCCCACGTTGGGCTCTCTGCTCAACAAGGAGTCTGCTTCTCCCTCTGCCACTCCCCCTGCTCATGCGTGCTCTCTCTCTCAAATAAATACATAAAATCTTTAAATAAATAAATTGCCTCTCTTTGGAGGAAGTGTATGGCCCCTGGAAGTTACTGATTAAACAGAGTACAAAAGGGGCACCAGCACAGAGCACGAGCGAACGGTCCCTCGGCTCTCCAGCAGAGACTCTCCTGGAAGAACCCAATTATAGGTTGAAAACATCAAAACGCAAAACAGGAGGGGGAAGAGGAATTTCAAACTAGATTCAGGGGTAAGGCACTGAGCCACATAATTAACGATAAAATAAGAGTGTATTTAATATATGTTGGACACCCTTCTAAGAATTGTTCCCTTATTATCTCATTGGATGCTAATATACTATAAATAGGCTTGATTATTTCCGCTTACATGAGATAAAATGGGAGCACAGCCGTGATAAATCCCTTTTCCAAGGGCATTCTTGTTAATAAGTGACTGATTTCAGAACATACACTAACACTTAAATGTCCTCTTCCTTTGTACGACAGGAAAAAAAGAGGAGGCAGTTATAAGTGGAAACTTTCTAGAAAACCTGAAGCTGAATAATGTCTTTTCTCTCCTCACCAACAGGAACACTTTGAAGGAGCTGAAATATTTGCACTCCGGACGTCTTGGCGTGCTTTACAGATTCCGTCTCTGTGTTTTCAAACGTGATGAGAAAATCAGTGTCACGTTTGCATTTGTGGTTCCAGCGATTGCGTCTGATTCAGAGGGATGTTTCCTAGGACTCCAGGTCGCGAGGTTCTCCTGGCACACACAGGGAGGTATACCAGCTCCCTGGGACTCCCACAACAACACACCACAAACCCAGTGGCTGGAAAACAGCAGAAATCTGGCCTCTCCCGGCTGTGGGGGCACACGTCAGCGAGGCACCCTCTCTCTGAGCCCCGGAGTAGAATCCTCCCTCGCCTCCCGGGCTGGCGGTGGTCCTCACCATCCTCACATTCCCCCTATTATAACTGCGTCCCTCCATTGTCTGCATCTGTCTCCTCGGGATCTTCTCCCTGTGGGTCTGTCTTCACATGGTGCTTTCTCCTCCCATAATGACACCAGTCACATTGGACCAGGCCCCCCCGAAGGACCTCCTCTTCACTCAATTATATCTGCAACAACCTTCCGTCAAATAAGGTCATGTCCACAGGTGCTAGGCATTAGAATTTCAACAGTCTTTCCGGGGAACATCATGCAGCCCGTCATAGAAGGCTAGAAGCCCTCAAAGGGCAGTGGTGGCTGCATCACATTTATAAATTTATTTACGCATATTTGAAGCCTAGTATACACAGTCCTGGGCTAGATATGGGGAACTCAGCGGGGAGTAAAATCAATCCCTGCCTCGTGGTGGTTTCAGCAGAGCCAGAAAGACAAATACATAACCGCCCATGTTTGCGTATAACTAGGTTGTCACAATGGACGGAACACGTGTCAGCTGGTTGGATCTCAGTCCAGGAAGACCGGTCAGGGATGGCCTCCCGGGGGGAGACCGATGAGCTCTCTTTAAAGGTGACTGTGGTTCACAACAACTGGGGGTACAGGAGATGCCGAGATCATCCCAATGGGAGGGATTAGAGGTGCCAAGTCCGAGGTGAGACGGACCATCAACAGCCAAGGACCAAGACTGCCGTCCAGAGGAGGGGTTCAGATGACAGAAGGATTGGGAAAGACAAGAGGGTCAGCCATGGTCTCCAGGCCTCCAAGCCACTCAGATGCTCGGAGGAGTGCAGAGACCCAGGGTCACCTCCGTTCATTGCGCCGGTCCTCCCGTTGATTCTGTGAAACCTTCTTGTCTACCTCATTAATTTGAGGGTTGTTGGGACGCCATGGAAGAGCTTTCCATCAGGGCATAAAATGAGACAGCTTTCTGGATCCCGTTGGAGCCACCTCCCTGGATGGGGAGAGCTGACGCATGTCTCCGTGCAGCGCTGGGACCCTTGTCTGTCCTGGTCCCCAGCCCTGTGTAAGAGCACTCCCGTCGGGCCTTGTCCTCCTCGGATCTCCGGGCCCGAAGTCCTTACGTGGTGTGTAACCGGCACTGGACAGAATCAGCGGAATCCCCCACGTCCCCTGCAAAGATGAGAGTCGACCCCTGCTCCGCGCCTCGGACAGCAAGACAGCGCAGACTCGAGCCGGGCCACCCTGCCCCGCACAGACACGTGGGGAAACCCGCGCCGGGCTGTCCTGCGGGCGTCTTGCTACTGTTTCCTCGGGCCGCCATGTGGCTCCCCAGGGGCCTGACCCAGTGCGGCGACGCTCCTCTGCCGTCATGGAACAGCCTGGCCTGCTTGGCCCCCTCTGCCCCACAGGACCCCATCTTCCTGCAGGGAAAACCAACACAGCACCCCAAGCTCTGCTCCCTTCAGAGCGGTGTATGCACGTGCCCAACTGGAGCGCCGGGAGCTGGGGGTGGGTCGCAAACTGACCCCACCCCACCGTGCCTGTGTTTTCACCTGTTATGACTAAGTCACTGCCACGCTCCCCCTCACTGGTGTCGCTCCGCTCTCCCCGTGTGAACCATCTCAACCTGCTTTGCCCTCCGTCTTCCTGACGGAGACTGTGTCCCTGCGCCCATGGGATCCCTGTGTAGACACACCGTCTGCCAGTCGGTGGGATACGTCCACGGTGATCAAGGGGTCCCCGGAAGATCCCATACGGAAGGCTACATGGTCTCTCAGAACAACCAGCACTGGTCCCCACTGGAGTCTCTAAGACATATCTCTCTCTCTCTTGTTTAATTTTATTTATTTATTTAGAGAGACAGCACATGGAGGGGAGGGGCAAGGGGAGAGGGCGAGAACCTCAAGCAGACCCCGAGCTGAGCACAGAGCCCAACACAGAGCTCGATCCCACGACCCCGAGATCGTGACTTGAGCCAAAATCAAGGGTGGGACGTTCAGCCGAATGAGCCACCCAGGCGCCGTTCCAGAACATTCCTAAGTCCTGTGGTCTCATAAGCCTAATGAAGACTTTGGCTCCATTCTATTTTTTCATACAAACATCTTTGCTCGTCCTGGCCCTGGGTGACCCTCCAGGGAACACAGGCAGGCGCTGCACGGAGATCTGCCAAGCTGGGTGGCCACCATCAGAGACAGTCCCGAGAGCAACACAACCCAAGCGGGAAGCATCGCACCTGATGTCTGACGGTGTGGGGGTTGGTTACCATGAACTGTGCAGTAGGCCACTGTCATCGGGCAGGAACGGAGGCAGCGAGCCAGGGTTTCCGACATTCGGAATGTCTACGACGTCTCATCTCCCTGTTATAGTCCCACGTCTCAAATCTGTTTTCTTTTTCACTTGCACCTTGAATTCTACCCTGGCTGAACACACGGATGCCATTCCTTTCCTTCTCCTCCCTTCCTCCCTCTGCCTTCTTCTGCCCGTTTTCCCAGGTGTGTGGTTTCCATTGATCTATTTTTAGACTCAGTGACATATGGTTAGAGTTTGCTTTTCTGTATATGTAAAATCCGAGACAGTTTATCTTGTAATAAGGTATTTCAAACCAGTCCTGTTAGCTGACTACCTGCCATGCCGACTATCCTGTTTCCGTGTCCCTCCTTACGTTTCTCGCCGTCTTCTCCGTTCCCGAATCCCACCACCCCTCCTGCCCCGCCTCTTCCCACCTGTACGATTCTGTTCCGTGCCTCCCTCCTGCCCCCGGCCCCTCCCCTCCCTCATCCTCCATCCCTGCCGTGGCTGGAGCTCGCACCCGTCTTTGAGGCTCACCTCCAGTGGTTTTGCTCCGGGAGACCTTCCCTAGCCCTCGGCACCCTGCATCCCGTGCTTCCGGGCCGCATGGGCTTACACGGCGGGTTGGGTTTCTTCGTGACCCGATGTGCTTCACGAGGTTAGGGGTGATTTCGTACCCAAGCACCCGGTGTGGCCCCGGGACAAAGTGGACTCACACATCGCTGTGGAAGCCTGAGTGCAGAGTTAATCAGTGCATTATGGGAGACTGAGGAAGGGAGCGCTGGCCTCTCCGCCGCAGGAGCTTCATCCTTGCTGAGCCTGCCCCGTCTTGTGCCTGCAGTCAGCTTGTGGTCAGTCTCCAAGCCCATCTCTTCCTTCCTTCCTTCCTTCCTTGTTTACGGGGTCATCTGTGTATGACACAACTTTCTCTGTTCTAATATCAATGTTCCATACTCAGAGCTGTGCCCTGTCACTGTGGCTGGACCAGGAGGCCACATGCGCACAAAGCCCAGAGATGCGGAGAAAAACGTGGGCTCTTGCTGCCACTTCCTTGGCAGAAGTAGGGACGCTGTTAGGACAGGCACTGTGAAGCCTCTGCTCGTTATTCCTCACCAACTCCCACCTGCAAACTGTGTTCTCCTTTCTCCCTTACAGCAATCGCACCCGACTTTGTGCAGACCATTAGTGCACATAAGAGCTTTCAGAGCGCCCTTGGCAAACACGGTGAAGCCACACGGTTGCTGTTTTCACGCTAGCTTTTTCACACGAGGAAGGTAAGACTCAGGAAACTCCGAGATGCTTTATTTGTCCAAAGGCAGGCTATGGGCTTGAGACCCTCACCCCAGAGCAGGTGAGAGTGGGATTCCAATGGGCCTCTCTGTCCCGTCTCCCCTGTCACGGTGGCAGTAAGGACAGATCACGGGTGACCTGGCATTACAGGTGTCGTGAAGTTGAAGGAGATTGTCGGTGCATAAAGCTGGAGTTCAGGGCCTGAAACACCACCGGGAGGTGGGGGTTTGTTTAAAAAGATAAGTAAAACACTGAATTTGAATCTGGGGCTTCAGCTTCCAGACCCAGGATCCCTTTCCACGAAAGCACGTTCTCAGTCTAGAGATGGTCAAGAGAGCTTTGCGAGCTGCGTTGGGGAGACCCAAAGGTGAGTGATGAGACACGAAACAGGACGCAAGTCAGGGAACCCCAGGCGGGCAGGGGGTAAATGACCCCATTCTGCGTCCGCAGACGGAACCTCTGATCCAGGGACTTCTCACGCGAACAGCCGGCTGGCGTAGCGCGTCCCACAGAGAAAGCACCTGCCTTCCGGGGAGCCAACACCCAATACCGGAGACGGGTGTTTCAGACCCAAACTGGGCAGCTGGCGCCTAGAGAGGGACACTGGGCTGTGACCCTCAGAGACTTGCTGTCTGCATACCACACACCAGCCAGGCAGGGCGGGTCTAGAAAACTTTCAACACACTGCCGTGAGCCTTCATGGGAGAAAAGAGTAGAATAGGCGTGACTAAGACCGCGAGGTCCAGAGCGGCCCAGAAGAAACACTCACTCTGCGAAGCTCTCGCTGAGGGACCGGGTCGGCCTCTCCCAGCAACAGTTCGGTGGAATCCGGGGCCCAAGCAGATCCTTCCGTCTCATGTGGGCCGAGTAGAAAACCACCACCCGTCAGTGCCGTCTGCCACGAGCCTGGGATGGGGGATGATGCCAGAACGCGTGCAGTCCTTGGCCTGGGGTGAAGTTTCCCCATCCTCCCGCCTGTTGAGTGAGCGAGTCGTCGCTGGGAACCGGGGAGAGAACCACGTCCTCCTGGCCCCTGCTCCCTCCTGCTAAAGAACACAGTGCAATGGAAGTCTCGATCAGTAAGACGACAGTAGGATCTTGGAAGACATAATATTGCTACAGCTTTCCCAATAATGCAAGGCCCTGAGCTGTGCAGCATGACGCTCACTGGGGATAAAACATTTGCTTCAGGAGGTTCTAAAGGTGAGAGCAAAACAATTTGTATTTGTTTAAAACATAATGTCATCCATAATGAATGGGGTAACTCTGACTCAGTCGAGCTTGAAACTACCGTGTGTGTTTGAAGCTGGATTTCTAGTTCTTGAGATGACGAATAAATTCACCCTCAAGCTTGTGTTTTATTTTTTTCATGGAAAAGGTGATACCCATGATTGAACATTTGGTGTCTTTTTTTTTTTTTTTTTAATTTATTTGACAGACAGAGATCACAAGTAGGCAGAGAAGCAGGCGGGGTGGGGGCGGGGAAGCAGGCTCCTTGCGAGCAGAGAGCCCGATGCGGGACTCGATCCCAGGACTCTGAGATCATGACCTGAGCCGAAGGCAGCGGCTTAACCCACTGAGCCACCCAGGCGCCCCCATTTGGTGTCTTTTTAGTATGTTTTGGAGGAGGGTTATTTGCTACTGAGCAGGAAAAGCAAGGCCAGTTACCAGAATGTTTTCAAGCAGTAGCGGCAAAACGAGGGGGTGTTAACGGGTTATCACGAGCTCTTTCCATGCCTTTTCTCCGGCCTGTAATTTAAACTCTTGATTTGGGTTTTAAAAAGAAAGGTGTTGTTGTTGTTTGTTTGCTTGTTTGTTCTGTGAGGGCTCCAGACCCAGGATGGAGCCCCATGGGGGCACACTCCAGACCCCAAGATCAAGACCTGAGCTGAAATCAACCGACTGAGCCACGCAGGTGCCGCTAAAAAAGGAAGTTTTTAAAAGATCAGTTAAAAAAGTGTTTCTTTCCTATCTTGAAATGCATCTTAAAACAATAAAAGCTTCCATTTTGTAAATCAGTTCCAGAAAAAAGCTTCTGACTCTTGGCAATACTAAGGAAAACTACTCCTCAACACAGCCCCCCAAGTGCATGACAAGACAACACAGATGGAACCGAATTCCCCGCAGGGGTCTCCTTCTCCCTGCGACCAGGGGCCCAGGAGGGCTGCCTCTCTCGTTCTCTTCGTCTGTCTTTCCCGAACATCTCCCTCTGTGGCCAGTGTTCTGTCTCACACTTTGGCCTCAGCCCTCCGGGGGAGCTCACCTGGAGAAGCCAGGAACCGTCCCTTCTCAGGAGGAGGCCTCGAGGGACCAAAAGCAATGTGGGCTCTGGATCTGCCCTCAGGAGTCAGCAGGAGGACAGGGATTTGGAGAGGCGCATGGGGGAGGCGGGCGCCCACAGTGTGGTTGAAAGGGTGGTAGAATTTTGACAAAAATGGATGAGAAGAGAAAAAGGTATCTAGGTGGGGAAATGGTCGGCGAAAAAAAAATACCAAAAAACCACAATTGCCTCTGACCAGAGAGGGAAATGGTGACTGGCCCACCTACCCAGGTGGCCTTCTGCCCCCTCACTTGGGCGTTTGCAAACATGACCCAAGCCTCTCTTCTTTGTTCTTAACGTTCTTCTCTACCTAGAGTTTCCAGTATCATTAAAAAATAATAGAAGTGTACTGAAAACGTTCCACTGGCCAATCCTATTTACTTCATTTTGAGTAAATCCGTTAGCTTCTCTCTATTTCTGTCTTCCACTTGGTGCCTTTCAGATGCGTGATTCAGTGACCGTCTCCCTTCCTCCAGGAAGACTTCTTTGATTTGTCCAGTAGCCTATGTTCTGTCATCCAATTTCTTCTCAATGTTGTTTAGGCAATTTCTTTACAATCCCCTGAGGCCGACACAATGTGCCCAGGGCACAGAGAAAATATCTTGTACACAGTAGGTCTCCCACAACAGCAAACTGCTGAATTAATGCAAGAAGCAAATACTAAGGGAAAATTCCATGAGTCTCTAGTAATACATAAACCCTGGTGCGGAAAGGAACTTTCTCCTGGCATTTTCATCTCCATTTGGAGGGCAAAGAGTAGAAATTCAGCAGATGTCTATTGACAATCGGATCGTAGCAAAACTTGTTCAAAAATTGAAAAGAAATGGTATTTAAATATTTGCAATATGCAAATCTTCCTAATAGGGTAGTGTTTTACATAACTTAAAATAATTCATGAGGCATCCATTCTAAGAAGCTGAGAAAAGTTCTGCCCTCTTTTTCCTTGTGGGAAGAAAAACACTTTCTTCAGCTTCACCCCCAAGATTTTTCTGGAATATAAAATCCTCAAGAACTTTCTGAACGGAAGCCAGTCTTGGACCACATCAGGGATCTTTCCCCGTGAACCTTCCTAATTGCTGGGCCGTGTGTCGTAAGGAGGGAGTGCTTTCCGTAAGATGCACGTCCGCAGACGGAGCAGTAGAGAAGGTCTTGCTGACGGTCAGGCTTTGTGAGCGGTAGGAGCAAAAGCAGGCCTGCCGGGGGTGCGGCCAGCTGGTCTCCCACAGGCCCGCTGAACCATCGGAACAAAGCCTCGGTTTCTAGGTCTCCTCACCTGGGGAAAGACACCAGACCACTCGCTGTCAGTCTCCTTCCGACTCACTGTCCCCCAGAAGCAGGAAGCCTTCCCACTTCACCGCCAGCGAACGGGGTAGAAAAGGGCAAAGCCGCTCTTTCGGGAAACTGACACCGACCTCTGTTTGTTTCCCACTCTTGGTTTCCAGAACATGCTCTGGTCTTTGGAGAGCCTGCCTGTGCTTGTGACTCTCTCTTGGCCCCTCACTCAACTCTCTGAGAAGGACGGGGTTTTCACCCTGCCCCGGGCTACGTGACGCGTCTCAGTCCCTAACTCCCCAGTCACTTCTTGATTCGACTGATACTGTGGAGCTCCCAGAACTCCTTCCAAGGCCTTCCTTGCCCTCCTCCAGCAAAGAACAGCTCCGTTCAACGGTTCATCCCTGGATCCTTTTATCCATCTAATGAGGGCGCACACACAACTCCTGTTTCGACAGCTAAATCCACGTTTCCCTATTGTATTCTCTACCTTAGTGCTCATTCTGATGCTGACGAGAGCCCTTTTTGACCTGTTATGCTCTGGGCACTGTCCTAGATTCTTGGGATAAATACCACTGAACTCCATGCCCTCACAGAGCTGACCTTCTGTCCAAAGGCAAACAGTAAGTACCAAACACAATGGATAATTAAATGATAGAGCATGTTATAAAGTGTTAAGAAATACAGTAGGAAAAAAACAGAGCAGGATAAAAGAGACCCAAAGTAACAGCAAGGCATAATCTTACATAACTTATCTGAACCTTACCTCGAGCAGGTAAGGTTCAGGCAAAGGAAATCCAGGGGGAGGAGTATTGGAGTATCCAGGATTGAAGAAAATTTGAAGGAAATCCAGTGGGAGGAGTATCTGGGCAGAAGAGCCAGGCAGTGCAAAGGCCCTGAGGCACATAGTTCTGGGTATGTTTAAAGAACAGGGAGGAAGCCAGTGCAGATGGAACAGTGTGCGCAGGAGGGAGAAGTTGAAAATGAAGCCAGATTTAGGGTCTTGTGGGCATTGTAAGAACTCTGGCTTCTGTCCTGATTAAAACAGCAAGCCTCTGTGGGTTTTGAGCAATCGAAGGGCTTAACGTGTCTTGTGTTTTCAGAAGGTCATCCTAGGTAGCAGGTTGAGAATAAAGAGAACAAGGGGAAACGAAGGCAGAGCAGTTAGGAGGCCGTTACAGTCATCGGGCAAGAGCGTATGAGGGCTCAGAGCCGGGGACAAAAGTGGACAGGGAGAAGTGGCTGGACATCAGATATAAAGGACTCTGAGGCTGGAACACAAAGCATTTTCCGACAGATGGTTTTGTGGCCTGAGCCACAGGAAGAATGTTGCTGCCACCAACTAGAGGCGGGGAAGGCTGTGGGGTAGCTTACGCAGGACGGGTCAGAGGGCAGTGCGGGCTATGCTGAGCTCGAGGTGCTTCGAGCGGCACTTGGAGATGCTGGGAGGTCAGATGGTCGGGCAACAAGGGGGCCTGGGAAAGAGGCCCGAGCTGGAGTTACACGTGCAAGTCTTATGCAGGCTGACGGTACGGATTTGAAGCCTTGAGATGGGGGAGGGGGCTGGGGGCTGGGGCAGCTGGGGGATGGGCGTTCGGGAGGGCACGTGATGGGGTGAGCACAGGGTGTTACAAAGACTGATGAAGCACTGACCTCTACCTCGGAAACTAATATGACACTACATGCTAATTGGTTTATGTAATTAAATAAATAAACACAATGAATGAATAAATCGAGACTCAAGACTGGAGGGGAGTCGGCAGGAGAACGCACTGTGGCCCAGGAGAGAAGAAGGTTGAGACATCTGTCCTTGGACACTCGGACACTAGAAAGTCCAGGAGAAGAGAAAAGGCCTCCAGAGAGAGGGGACAGGGACAAGCAGCGTCCCTCAAAGAGAGACGAGAGGGTGTGGCATTCTGGGACCCCCGAGGCAGATGGAACAGCATCCCTGGGTCAGGTGAGCGGAGGGCTGAGAAAGGGCAGGTGCTGGGGACCCTGGGGAGAGCAGCTCCATGTGAAGGGCATGAAAGTCTGACCCCGGGGCGCAGGGGAGAGGACGGGTGGGAGAGAATTTAGACAGAGGGCGGAGGCAGCTCTTCTGCAGACAGAAGCTGAGGGGAAATGGAGTCAGGAGCAGGCCGGTCTGAGAAGGGAGAGATGACGGCCCGTTTCCATGGTGATGGGATCCATGCAGAGAGGAGGAGGAAGACGATGATGGAGACAGTGGGAAGCTGCGGGAGAGACGCCCCCGGGAAGAAGGGGGGATGGGACGGAAAGCACAGGAGAGGAGGAGCCTCGGAGGGAAGCCGCCATCAGACGCATCCTCTGCTATGTTTCCAGGCTCCCCCTTCCCAGTGCATTTGCAGAATCTTGTCATTCCTGAAGATGCCTCGTTGCTGTCTTCCGCCGAGCCGTGGTGGGCCGGCGGTCTTGGCGAGGCGAGCACTGGGTGCGGGAGACGGTCGGGAGTCCGGCAGGAGCGCCCACGCTGGAGCCGTTTTCAAATCCTTGTGCTGCACGGGGTCTCCTTCCTTCGACTGGAGAGGGCACCCCTGGCCCCCTGGCCATAATCACCCCCTCACGTTTGCCCACCTCGTCTCCCATTATACCAGAGGGTCACACACACATCCCTGACCGGACGGGCTATGGGCTGGGAGGGAAAACCCTTCTGGGCCTGTGGCCACCAGAGGACATGCCCAGGAAGCAGAGGCAGGAGGCGCGGGGGGCAGCCCTCCGATGTCACGCAGGGGGCACACACATACACAGCGGCCCCATGCGGACCTGTGCCCGCCAACCCACCTTTGGACGGACCCAGAAGTAGCATTGCTGTCCCAGGAGAATGTTCTGTTGAAGTTCAAAACCCAGCAGACGCCTCCTGCCCGGAGGGAGCCCACGGTTGCAAACGGGTTTGACCTTGGAGATCAGCTCGTGCGCGTGGAGTGTGCGCTGCTCCCTTTACAGGAATGGGACCGAAAACACCTTTAGCTCCGCTGTTTTAGCAAACTGTGCTCAGGACAAGTACAGCACAACTGTTACGATGGAGAGTTCAGCCACGCAGCTGGGAGACGTGGTAAAATGCTCATTTTCAATGTTAGTGTGTGAGGAAACACGTTTCTATCCAGGATTCCTTCGGGAGCCAGGGGAGCAGAAGCAGCTGGAGACCCCAGCTCGGCCGGCCTTGCCCTCAGATGGCGCCCGTTTCCCCTTGGCCCAGAGCACGCGCCGGACCGCCTCAAGACAACCAGAGAGGCCTGGAAGGCCGAACGGTGGCTTCTGTGCCCACTTCCCCATAAACGTTGACAAGAGGCCTGGGAGCTGCCCTCTCGCTGCTGTATCCCGGGGGTAACATCGCTGGGGAGGAGACCCCAGCCTGGTCCCTCCCAGGTCTGGTCACTGCGAGAACCGGACGAGCGTGAGCACCCACAGCAGCTTAAAATCGCTCCCGTCGGTCCGCACGTCCACACGGAGAGGCGGCCCCCACCCCCGCATCAGGACAGGCTCGCTGCCCAGAGCCCCTCGCCGCCCTGTCCACCCTCACGGGACAAGCCGTACCCCTGCACTGTGCTTCCTGTCAGCGGAGCTTCTGGTCCCGTAGAAGGTTCTGTTTTCTTTGATAGCGCCCTCCTGGTCCCCGCCCCCCCAAAACTCCCCATCACTAAACAGATGCCCACAATAAGGTGTTTCTCCCATGACGGTAAAAGCAAAACAAACTGGTCAGCATTCCTCACTCGGGACGGGAGGAACAGACTCAGAGAGACTGCCCGGGGGTCTTCTGTGCCAAACCCATTTGCACGCCTCATTGTTACAATAAGGAATTTAAAGGCACGCCTGGGTGGCTCCGTCCATTGAGCATCTGACTCCTGGTTTTGGCTCAGGTCATGATCTCAGCATCATGAGATCGAGCCCTGTGTCAGGCTCTGCTCTAGGCGTGTGGTCTGCTTGCGATTCTCTCTCTCTCTCTGCCCCTTCCCCCCACCTCTCTCTCTTAAAAAAGAAAAGAAAATGAATTTACAAAAGGAAGTATTAAAATATGATGAGAATTTGAGCTTTTCCTTTTACAGAACCTTCTGTGGAAGGAGACGCCACATGGTCCTCCTGGGTGGGAGGCACTGAAAGTGATGGTGGGGGAGCAAGGATGTGGGGACCGTCTGGGAGGGATTCCCTCCTGTGCCCACTTGCTCGACGAGGCTCCTGGCCCCCGCTTGGAGCATTGAACCCATGCCCTGGGGTCTTTACTAGCACCAAGCAATCACCAGCTCAGCTACAAAGTCCCAAAAACCCCGAGGGAACAAGAGAACGCCTGCGGGAAGCCCTTTGGAAGGAGGGAAGCGCACCATGCCCTTCACCATCCCTCCGATACGCACGTGGATGGTCCGGGGTGAGGTGTTTGCCTCCGATCTTAGAAGGTCCGGCTCAATGCAACAAAGCAGGCATTCTCGTCTTCATGCAGCTTGAAGACCTTCCAAGCCACGACAGAGCCTGACAGAAAGACCCCGTCCAGCGCCCGCGCCCTCTCTGTAACTCAGGACTCTCCAGTCAGCAAATATTCAGTGATCAAATCCCAGTGTCTGCCGCTGTGGGAGAGGAGCAGCACGTCGGGACGGTTCCCAGCCTTGCACAAGCGACGGTCCAGTGGGAGAGACCGGCTCCGCCCACACAGGGTCATCCAGGGGCTTCCCTTTGCTTTAAAATAAAAGCCACGTTCCCCGGGTGGCCACGGAGGCTCGGTACGCAGCCCTGTCCACGCGCCAGCCTTCCCCGTGCGGTTCCCGCTGTCTGGAGTGCCGCCGCCTCCCTCCCTCTGCTGGGAAGCATCCAAATCACCCTCTGGATGTGAGCCTCATGGTAACTCTCCCCAAAACAAGGATCCTGTGATGCAAATGTAATGAGACGCTTGAGCTCACCGTCCCGCGTGCGCCCCCATTCCCAACACGCTTGTCTCTGGGTCTGGGTCCGTGGCCGGTCTGCGCCTCGCCTGTCCCGCTGCGCTCCGTGGGAGGGAGAGAAGACATGTGCCCACTGTCCCACCTCGGCTCACCTTTTCCTGGCCCCTGCCGGCACTCTGTACCTGGTTTGATCCACAAACGCGCTTTAAAATGTGTGTTTCACAACCCACCTGAACGTCCTCAGAACGCTCTCTACGCAGGACACATGGGACCATTCCCAGGGTGTCCAGACGGAGACCAGGCTGAGAGAGGCCTGCGATTTCTGGAAGATGAAGGAACTGCATTCTGGGAAAGTGTTTTCTCCAGAGCGCCGAAGAGCTGGGAGTCTCTCCCCCTGACACGCCTGGAGCCGGAGTCAGGGAGGCGTGGAGGGGCGACTGGGATGGGACAGGTGCTGCTTCTGGGAGCCACCTCACTCTCCTTCGTCCCTGGAGCGGGACTTGGAGGTGGCAAGACGAGAGCACCATGACGGCTCACCAGATGGACTGCTAGGAAGCCCGGGTTTCTCTTGTCTGTGAGACGAAATGCGGACGGTCCCTGTGGCGGTGGGATGCCGACGGGCTGCGAGGAGCGCCAGGCCCCTTCAGGCCATGCGCGTTGCCGTGAAGCGAGGACCGTCCCAGGGCCATGCCTGGGTTCTTGGCGATGGATGAGGATCGTGGCTGCGGGATGGCCCCCCGCTGTCGTAGGACAGGACTAGGTCTGCGCCGGCTCCAGGGTGTCAGCGGCTGCCTTGCCTGGAGTAGGACGAGGAGCCCCGCCTCTGAAGGGCAGGCACATTCCCCTTCAAGTCTGAGCCTTCCAGGGCTTGGGCTTTTGTTTTGGCTTTTCCGTTTCTAGCTGCACCTTCAGGAAGTAAAGGGATTGAAGACAAGGGAGGTGGTCATTACTCGTGCAGTGGCTGACCTGACCGCACGGCTTCTCAGGGACAGAGAGTGACATGGGGGCGGAGGGCATTTGGGGCAGGCCTGTTCCCCACTTTCTTCTGTCAAAGCTGAGTTTTGGCCTGGAAGCCAGGAAGAAGTGTCTCCTGTGAAAGGATCAGGCCACCTGGTGATAGTCACGACTTCGTGACACCGGAGTCAACGGGTTTCTTGAACGGCTAGTTCAGAAGCTGAGCATTTCCTATGGGTTTGGACACGCCCGTCTAAAACGCCACTCTCCCTTTGTCTGTTGGAACTGAATCCATCCAGCAGATTTTAGTGAAAATCTGGCCTCCGGAACCAGACCGTCCCCAAGACACCTGCTCCGCGTTGCTGTCCTCTCCCACCCGTCTGGAAGGCCAAGGTGTGTTACCCGCTGTCAGCTTTGCTTGAGAAGCCCTGCTCCCGGCCCGACTACAAGCTCCCTGACGGCAAGACAACGCGTCTAGAGAAATCTGTTCTCCTGTTTATCTTCATGCCTTCACCCTTGGCCACGGTGTGACTCGAGGTGAGGGCTCTTGCTCGGGGCCTGCCCAAAGGAGGGAGGAACCTTGGCTCAAATCTGCTCTCTCTACGGCACCTATGCATGCACACGCACACACACGCACACACACCCACACACACCCCTCCAGGCCACCCTACCACCTGCCGCTGTCGGAGGAAACTCTACCCTGTAGGCTTGACCCCGGAACGGGGTGGGGGGGGTGGTCTGGGTCTGCTAGTGGGCGGGGCTACAGCTCCTAATTAGCAGGACCCAGCCCACCCCCCCCGCCCCGCCCTCTGCTCCTTCTCTTCTGTAAAGTCTCGTCAGCAGGTGGCCTGATGGCAGCGGTTAAGGACAGGCAGGCCCTCCCTAAGCAGACAGAGCCTGACCTCTCTGCCCCAGCTTGCAGTGATGCCCGAGGCGTAGGTGGCTGGGCAGAGCCTGCCTTCATGGGGGAAGGAGTGGGGAGCAAAAGGTGTTGCTTAGGTCCTGGAACTTTGCTTAATCACTAACCCAAACTCTCAAATTTTGCAGGCCCCGGACAGACACCGGGGAGAACCACGGCCATGCCCGCGGTGGGTAAAGGGGTGTTTGTTCCGCGTCCGGGTGTAGACATTTGGGCGTGTGACAACCCCAGCAGAGACCTTCCTGGGGAAGAGGACAAGAAAGAAACCTGCCTCCGAGGCACCATCGAAACTGCCGGAATCTTCCGCGCAGTAAGTACGGTTGGATCGAAGATCCATTTTAAAATGACCAAGATGGGAAACTAGCACGCTTGTGGCTGATAGGTCTGGAGGCACCTGTGTCTGAAGATGCGCCATCGTCGTGTCTCCCTGACACGGTGGGCTCCGCTGTCTTCTGCCGTCGGCCTGCGCGTCCCCCGCTCCAGGAGGGGCAGCAGGTCTGATAAACACGAACCCATTCTTCCGGGTCAAGTGCCACTAAACGGATCTTCCCTGTGGGTGTGAGCCAAGCCGGTGCTCTCCCCTTCAGGGCCAGGACGCTTCTGCGTTTGTCTGTTAGCAGACCCGTCCCATCGTCTCACGACTTCTGTGACCCATGTCACCTCGGGTTGTAGCTGGGGTCTCTCTCTCTCAGCTGAGAGCTCTCAGAAAGCAGGACTCATGGCGGACGCCCTCCCGTAAAGCTCGACATCGGTCCCAGTGCAGAAACACGGCGACGTGAATGAACGGACCAGGGACGGCCACCGAAGCCGTCCTCCCTCACACACGCACCAACCAAATCAAACAGTTTAATTTAAAATAATCTGTTCATCATGCAACACATTGTTACAGGTTTTCCTAAGTCCTTTCTCTCTTCTTCTCCCCGCGTCACAAGTGATGTGTACAACAAGCAGGTTTCTGGATGGGGACTTGGAGACGCTTCCACGGGCTTTTGTTCCCTCTCGGTCGTCTGTCCAAGCACTGGCTCTAAGGCGCCGTCGTCAAGAATGTAGAGATTCGGGGCGCCTGGAGGCCCAGTCGGGGAAGCATCGAACTCCCGATTCCGCTCGGGTCGTGATGTCGGTGTCGTGGCCTGAGATGTCCTCAATTTCCCCTTCTTTGGCTCATGGAAGAACTCATCTTGTGGGGATTTTCAGGTGGTAGAGGCGCCCCGAGGCTGCCCCCCGGAGCAGTGGTCACAGGCAGGCTGTCCCGTCCAAGGAGCCCTCGCTCCCGCCTCCAGACCGAGGGCCGGCCAACGCTTTTCCACCAAAGCTTGCAGTAAAGACGACCCAATCTTGCGAGCTCTAGAAAGCCCGTAGTGAGTTAAAAATTACTAGTGGGCTTCTTGTCTGCCAGGAAGAGCTTCTGCTCCGCCCAGCCCGCTGCAGAGATGCTCTTCAGGACAGCCCTGTCTCCTGCCACTTCATCGCAAGTTTTCGTATCTCCTCCTGACAGGTCGGCCTGCCTTCCTTTCTCAGCGGACCATTCCGGCCCATTCCTACCCGCTGTGGGAGTCACCTTCTAAAATGCGAACACAATTATCTTACTGAGGAATCTTCCAGGAGCCCAGGCTAAAGTACCAGATCCCCAAGGTTTGCAAGCGGTACCCCCTTCCCCATCCTGGGAGCATCTGTCCCTGCCTCACACTAGCCCCCTGTGCACCTGCTCCAGCCGCACGGAGCTGCCTGCCAACCCCAGAGGACATGCTCTGTCTCCTCGTCCCTTCTTCTTCTGCCTGTTTTGCGTTCACAGATGCCCTGTCCCCCTTGCTGCAGCCCTGCTCTCTCTCTCTGCACACGGTGACCACACTGACCGTGCAGCTTTGCTCCCCTCAAGCCGGGTCAGCATCAGGTGTCCCAAAGGCAGGTGTCCTAAAGGCGGCTCCCCACCGACGGCTGGCTGAGAGACTGCAGCTTGAGAAGCGAGGCTGGGAGGCCTGGGAGCACTCACAGTGACGGTCCAGGGAGGACCAGCAGGCTGAACAGGCCGGTGGATGTGAGCATCGAGGGACAGCTGTGGGCAGATGTGGGGTCCGCCCAGAGCCACAGCGGGTCATGCTCCCTGCCGGTTCCTGGGCCGGGGTGCCTATCTGTCTGCATGGGGCGGGGGGTGCTGTGGCCACAGGGACAGGAAGGAAAACAGGGCAGAGGAAGGACAGAGGGAAACCGTGCTGGAGAATTTCACGTGCATCCAAGATCACGAGCGGGGCTGGCGGTCACCTTGCCCGTGGCTGGGGACTAGAGGCGGCGGTAAAACTGAGACCCACAGGCCCACAGGGGACGGGCAGGAACACATGGGCCGTGGGTCAGAGACGCCACCGGGGAGGTGTGCTCCCAGCCAGCGGCACAGGAAGGCACCGGCGAGAGGGCACGAGCGAGGAAGACGAAAACCAATGGGGGAGAACGGAGAGTAGCGAGTACCCTGGTATGTTCGTCTCCTAAATTCTGAGAGCATGCCGTCTGCGGAGAGCACTCGGGATTCGGGTGGCAAGCCTGAGGGAGGGGAGGCGTTTGCCAAGGTCTCCGTGTCTCCAGTGAGCCCCTCAGCCTCTGCTCCTGATGCACACGTTCCCGTGGCCACGTCCAGGGAAGACACTTGAAGCCTCCCCAAAGATTTTTTTTTTTTTAATGAACTGTTTATTTTATAAAAACAAGGGTGTGTGTGTGTGTGTGTGTGTGTGCGCAAGTGTGTGTGTGCAAGTGTGTGTGTGGTGTAACAAGGGCTCTGTAGGAATTATCTCCCCAGTCTGCCCCCCTTCCCCCCCAAAAAAAATGGGAAAAGTTTTTATTTGACTGAAAGGGTTGGGGATCTCCAAGGACAGCAGCACTGCTTGGAGACTTTTATGCAAATCTACGTCGAGTCAGTCACAAACCCTTGCAATGAACGATTTCTCATAACCGTAATCCCCGCCCTGGGAGGCTTTCCTTTCTCTGAAATACATGAGCTGTACCTCAGGAAAAATAAAACATACAACCTACCGTTTCTGAATCATCAGACAAACCTCTAAAAATCCATCTCAAGCCAACACGCAGTTTAGGTCAGACCGGATTGTAAGGGCTGCCATAAAAATCCCTTCCTGGAATTATATCAAACACCTACCTCCATGTGTTCACAACAAAATCAAGACGGCCGACTCGGGTGTCCATTTCTGGACCCTTGACCGATGGTTCTTAAGGATCTTCGTTAGTTTATTTTGCATGTGTTGAATTTGAACGCATCAGCTCTCCGTGCTTTTGACTTCAAACCATTTTTACAAGCTCTATACATAGAAGATATTGATGTTTCTAAAAGGGAGTATTCTCTGTCTTGCATTTTCTCCAGCAAAAAGAGAAGGATGGGAGTGCAGGTTTCTATCCACAGCGACGACTGTCCTTCACCTCCAAGCGAATTTCCATTCCTTACAAAGAACCAGACACAAAAGGAACGCATCCTGCCTGTTGAAACAGAATCCCTTGAAGGTGGCCTCCCGTCTGGTTTAGAGCTCCCCCGACTTCTTTCCCTTCTCCCCCACCGAGGTGGCGATCAACGCCCGTGCTCTGGCTGCCTTTGGATTAATGCACGGGGCTCCCAGAGCTTCTGAAGGGTTTTTAAGAGCAGAGTGCCGATGAGGCTTCCCCCTGGAGAACAGAGGGGTCATCGTCTCTGATAATTGGGGCTTCCCTCGACCAGGGGGTACAGGAATCAGTCACTTCCTGGACGGAGCCTCCCTGTCACACTGCCCGGCCTGGAAGCTTCTGGGGGCTCATAAATATGCATTTACAAGTGCATCCGCAGCGGGAAAAGCATAAATCCCTCTCAACTATCGCAATGCAGAACGTACACGGTGCAGTGTTTGCCACGAAGACCGACTCGCTTCTCCTTTTCCGGTGAAAACAACTTAACCTGCGTTCTGAGTCCAAGATTCCCTCTCCCCCTTTCCCATTTGATTTTGTGACCTCGAACATCTCTCCCAGCGACAATGCTTTTGTAGCCTGTGTCCTGTCAGAGTTCCCCGAATCACAGCCTGTTCACTGGCATTGCTTTTGCGCGTCTGTCTACAGTATTCATTCTCACGTCCTACACAACGCCGGCTCCCCGCGCTACTTCCAGGGGCCGCTGAAAATACCTGCGCCCTGCAAAGCCTTATGAAGGGGTTTCTGTGAGTTGTAATGACCAGGCGAGGGAGCATGACTTTTCTCAACTGCAGAGATGAAAGTGATGTGCAAAATGTGTTGCAAATGCCATCCATGACCACCACCAGCAAAAAACGTTAAGGGGAGAAATGAGCCAGTGTCCTTCCCCAGTCCCCTCCCAGAGGCCCGCCCCTCCCCCATGCTGCCATCTGTGCTGGCTCTTACCCTAGATTTCTCTATGAACAAAGCTCTACCTATTGATTCTCCTTGAAGTCACTACCCTGACTCCCCTCCCTCTCCTTGTGCCCCAGAAGACACAATTCCTAATGGCGATCCCTTTGTCTGTGGAGTTAGGGTCTGAAAAGCCATGTCCACCCCCTTCCTGGGCTGGGTTTCCAATGTCACGGGGTTTCAAAGGTTCACTCAGGTTACAAACTGGGAGGGAAAATTCAGGGTCTGCACTTTCCAATTTTCTTCCAACAGTTTCTAGAACCCACGTAAGAAAGAATTTGACTCAGGTTGCATGTCGCCCAAGAAAATCAGGACGCCCTTCCCGGCAAGTCCTGGGCTAGTTAGAAACACTACTTCATCACACAATCAGCATTTTATTAAAAAATTAATGCCTGTGAAATGAGTTTTTGATACAAAGCTGTGTAGCTGTGACTTTTTTTTTTTTTTTTTGGTTTTAAAAACATTCATCTCTTCAATAATTCATCCTTTATTTCTTTAGCCTTACTAAATATTAAACAGGTGAAAGTTAAATATTTGAAAACCTGGTGCAGCCCAGGCACCTTCGAGAAGGTACACGGTGAGCACTCTGGCACGCCTGCCCCCTGGTCGCCTTCCTCGAGGCATGGCGACCGCTGCTGTTGGTGGCTGTGGGTCGGTGTTTTCCTCGCTTGGCTCTTACCCGTGGGGCAGGACAGGTCCCCACTCGAGCATCTTTGCTTCGGAGCTGCAGCCAGCGTCCCAGAGGGTTACCTGTGATCGACAGCAGAAACGAGATTCCAGAACACGGGTGGACAAGCACCTGTTAGCAGCCGGGCCCTCCCAGCTCAGCAGTGAGAGGGCGAGCGGCGATGCCTTGACCATGGTCCGAGGTTGGCTCAGCAACCTGGCCGGCTTATCAGTACCCCTCCCGGCTCTCATTCCCTCGCCCTTATGACTTGGTGGTCACCACCTCCCCAGTCTGGCTCATGGAGGCAATGGCGGCGTCCCTTTCCTGCTGAATAATCGACATGATTTCACCTGAGTTGATCAGAGCTCAAAGATGTAAATTCCTTTCCTCTCTGGCCCCCTGATAACACACACCTTTTAATTATTAGCAGTATTAGTTTCCAGTAGGCTGAGAAATTAATCTTAGAATGAGTGCTTGGGACATAACTTCCAGAGTAATTTTTCTCTGGTGGTTTCCACTCGGGCTATCAGCACGGCTGTGTTTCTGGGATGCCTTGTTGAGACTGATGATGCTTACTACGCTCTCAATGTTTAAAAAATGTCTTTGCCTTACAGATAGTATGTGCATAGTGACTGAGAGGTGACGGGGGTGCTTTAAAGTAAGTGTCCTTGGTTTTCAATGCCCAGAATAACAGAAACAAATGCTTACTCTATTTTTTTATTTTATTTTATTTTACTTTTTCAGTGTTCCAAAATTCATTACTTATGCACCACACCCAGTGCTCCATGCAATCCGTGCCCTCCTTAATACCCACCACCAGGCTCCCCCAACCTCCCACCCACCCACCTCCCCTCCAAAACCCTCAGTTTGTAAGGTCAACCAGAAACCTCAGTCCCAACCAGAAGACTCGCATTTCCTATTCAGAACAAACATAAGAGAACAAATCTGTGAAGGTCAAACCACGCTGTGTGCTGTGCCGATGGTTCTAAATCCAGCCCCAAACGCTATTTCCACCTACTGGAAGAGAGCGAACTTGACCACAGCTCAGTTCGACCTTCTGATTCACGAGCCTCCGAGCCTCCATAAACAAGCCCGGAGTGTGGTCCCCAGGGGAGGAGGGAGAAGGGAGCCCGGCTTTGTGAAGAGTGTGGTCCTGGGACAGTGGGGGTGGCGCGGACTCCACTCCAGGCTCCCCTCCCCCTCTCCCCTTCCTCTTCCTGGACTCCACTTCCTCTTCGTGGTACCAGACTTCTGCTGCTCTACCACGCAGGGGCTTCTGATGGTGGCAACAAAGCCTTTCAGGAGGTGGAGAAAGATGTAGGCCTGGACTGGACTGGAAACACAATGCAAATGCTAATAGGGGACTCAGATCCTGCTTTCATGTTTTATTAATGACATCTGCACCATATTTGTAAAATAATTTGCATAATATGTTAATTCTCCGCGAGAGGGGGGACTGGGAGCCCATCATAGCATAGGAAATCAGCACTATCCCCCACTGTACTGGGGCCTCGTAATGCTTCGGATTGTGTTTGTTTAAAATAGAGACCCTTCTTGGGCTTAGGTTACATTTAAAAGTCAGTCAGGATTAAAATTTTAAATCTGCTTGTGGGGATATAGACTCATTAGTAAATGTTCATCATGGCTTCAGACCCCGTATAATAGTTTTGTTTTGAAGAAGTAGGGAAGATTCATCAGCCACTGAGCCAGCCGCCCGGGAAATGAGATGCGAGAGGGCTGGGAGCTCACAAAGGCACCGGGAGTCTGGCCCTGGTACCGGCAGGAGGCTTCCCGGAGTCCTACCCTTTTTACTCATCAATTCCCTCCTCTGGCATTTCTTTTCATATAACATGGAAATGCCGCACGACGGCTCCTTTCTTAGGTAGAGGGATCTGTCAGAATTGTTCTAGAACTTTCTAGGGAGGCAATGAAAATGCCCGGCAAAGGAACCCGTTGAAGGAAAAAGACTTCAGGGTAGCCAGATGCCCTCGTACGCATGACAAAGCCCAGAGATGCTGGTGCAGGGGCTTCAGGAACGGCAGCGAGGCTTTGATTCTCCAGATGCTGGTTTGATTCTCCAATGCCGGGTTGCGACTCTGTTGACAGTCCCTGTGCACAACTGAGCTTTGCCTTTTTAACGTTTAACAAGTTAGCCTTTATCAACACGAATGAGCGCTGGTCACCCAAGTGGGCCCATTTCGAGGTTTTTGAAAAGTAAACTTTGAATTCTCCTCGTTCCCTGACCACTGAAGATTTGTAAGTTAGCAAAGCGCATCTGTCGATGACCTTGTGACTTCAAAGCCAGAAAGCTAGGTAGGGTCCTCGTGATCGCAAACCTGCGGAGGAGGCTGTCCAAAGCGCCTTCCTCAGACCCAGAAACGCTTAGTCACTGGAAATTCTGGGCAGATTTTCCTCTGCATCCATTGCCGTAAACTGAAGAGGGTCAACAGAACATGGGAGAGCCCTCTCTTTTTGCCTTTGAATTCCAGAAGATGCTACTTACAGAATCGAGGCAGGATTTAAATGTGGCCGCATGGGTAAGGGAGACAACCAAAGACTCAAAGAAGGTACAGAAAAAAGGAAGAAAGAATTTTTTTGGTGCTTTGCTTACATCCTCCTGTGTTTCATGAGCGTGGTGCTCATCCAGGACCAACACCTATTGGGAGGAGAAGGTTGGATTCCTCAACGTTGGTCCGAATGAAACCCTTGTCATGTAGTTCTTTTGAGAGATGCCAAATTGCCCCAAGTACATGGCTTCTTGCTTCATCTTTACCATCACATGAATTTCAAGCTCTCTTCGGGATTTAGTTATTGGAGTCATCGAGTGAGGCTACACACACGTGAGTGAATTTCGCCGTTCATTTCTTCGTTCATTGGACCAGAGCTCCTATGAGTGCAGACACCGACCCTGCTCAGGGTTTGAGAGGGCTCCTCTCTGAAGCCCGGGGAAATTTCTTTCTATGAAAACAAGGAAGTGAAGCGGGGTGTTCAGTATTTTGACTCCATTTCTGAGGGTAATAATTGTCTAGGTGAGTGTGGGCCGGGTTTTCCTGCGCACGGAGACACCTGCAAACTTACCAAGAGAGAAGTGACTGCAGCACCGAGAAGGGACCGTGAAGACCGTGGGACCCAGCAGTGCTATCAGCGACGGAATGAAATCCTCCACCGCAAGTGTCGACAGACTTGTGGGTCCTTCAAACACCCTTCCTGATAATCCCCCGAAACAGGACAAAGACTGACACCAACGTCGGTGCTGGGGGAAGACTGTCCGTTCATCTGCTCACCCTGACGTTGGGTACAGCTCTGAGCGTGTGCCCCCAAATTCACATGTTGGAATCTGAACCCTGAAGATGACAGTATTAAGAGGTGAGACCTTGGGGAGGTAATCGAGTCATCAGGGCAGAGCCCTCTTACTTGGGATTAGTATCTTTATAAAAGAGACCCCACAGAGCTCCTCACCCCTTCCACCGTGTGAGGACACAGCGAGAGGTCTGCGGCCAGAAGCGACCTCTCACTTGTCACCCCAACCTCAGATTTCCAGCTCCCGGAACGGCAAACAATCAATTTCTGCTGTTTATAAGCCGTCCTGCCCATGGTATGTGGTCACAGCAGCCCAAACGGACCCAGACACTAACAAACTGCTAAATAAAATGCAATCTATCCTCTACCCTGACAAAGAGATCTTTATAATTACAGAGTAAATTAAGCGTGCATAGGTCTAGCTGTTCTGATGATGGGGTAGACATGTTTAGGGTGGTAATAAATAGTCACATACAAAATTAATACCTTATTTTATATGTATTTCATGCAATCTTCTCTGCCTTTATTTGAGAAAAAAAGCACTAGTTACGGTGCTATAATGGAGAGTTTTTTCACATTGTTGGTGTTCTACTGATGATAATGGCATGTTAAACAATGTTTCTTGGGCCATCGTAGTTTTAAGATTTTTGTAGACAGTGTTTGTTATTTTAATTTGGAAAGATACCACATGGCTGAAGCAATGGAAACTGAAATTATAAATAAAATTCTTAAGGTAATGCATAGATTTGGGAATAAGCCGTGAGTTCTACAAATCACATTTGAACAATATAATGTGGTTGTATGGGATGAGTCATTATTACTGCAGAAAACACAAAAATATTTTAATTTTATCCTATAAATGACTATTTTTTTTATTTACATCGCCATTTTCACTTGAATTTTCACTTGTAGCTGCATCTACCAAAGTATTTCTTTAGTCCTTTCCCATTTTTCGCTGGGGAGAAAGCTTTAATAAAACCGAAAATAGAAAAATGTCATTTATGGTCAGGACAGTCTCCTTAGAAATTCATTTCAGGATTATGTACCCAAGAATTTTCCTCACGATACTTGTGCAAAATACAAACCACAAATTAATGAGTGGCAAGAGAACGCATCAGAATTTTCAAGCAAGTTGAACTGTGCTTTTGGAAATATCGTAAAACCCGTATTAACTCCTTTTATTAAAATAATGCACAACTTGGCATTCAACATCCATTGAGTTCCCACGTGAAAAATGAGCATCCTGTTCTGATCTTGTAACATCTAGACCTACATATATACAAACTGAAGAGTAACTTGACTTACTCGATGTTGCAAAGTGTTCCTCCATACATCGTATCCAGCCATTGTGACATCTGCACTAATTCACAAAGACCTTGGGAAAGAAAATCGGTACCTGATGAGAAGCAAGGTCTGGAAGCACCGCATTCATGGGGAACGGCCCTTCATTATGCAAGAGTCTGTTGCATTTGTGCTGAGAAGGATTTGACAAGCTAATTAATTTGTCTTTTCTTCTACCTCAGTCTTTCTGCCTCAAAGCCCCTCTGCACTGAGACGCAGCCTGTCCACCTTCTGTGCCGCTGACTCAACACTAACCCTCGTGCTGTTAGCTGTGGTTTGGGTCCAGGACGGAGTGGTGGTGTGGAGGAGGCATTCCTGCGGAGTGCTTCGTGCTACGTGATGAGCTCTGGGGGGATCTGGGTCACCCCAAGGCCACACTGACAGCCCCGTAGCAGCACAGGAGCTGGGAACCCTGCAGACTAAGGTGGGGGCTCTTGGACCGACTGGCTGGCCGTGCCATTCTGTGTCCGCGGATGACCACGCCTGCCTGGCCCCTGGATGAAAGAATGAGGAAGGCAGAAGAAAGGAAGAGAAGGCCATATTTGCCACAGGGGCAAACAGGGGGACCCACCATTTTGTGACAGTCTGGGGAAGCGTACTGGGCGTGCGCAGAACTGGAGAGAGGGAGGCATCAACCTTCCAGAGAAGGTGCGCTCCCCGCCCTGCACCTGACCGTCAGACTTGCCTGCACAGGAAGCGGTGGTATCCTCAGGCAGTCGGGGCTCACCCAGCCCCTATTGCATCATGAGAACTGACCCGTCCCAACGACGGTCAACCTTCAAACACGTGGCTAACAGTGTGAGGCTTTGCCTCGATGCTGAAATCGCAGTGCTGCCCCTGCAAACTCAGAGAAATACCAGAAACCAGCTGGAAAACGAGGCTGTGCCTCCGTATTCGCACGCCCCAGGGAAACCTGGACACCCGGGCAGGAGTCTCGGCGGTCCTGCTCACACCCGTTGCCTCCCGCCTGGAGCTGTCCCAGGTTCCAAACCAGCTCGGGGCTCCGTGCAACCCCCTGCCTCTGGAGGCGGGACACATGAGGGCCGAGGAGAGAAAGCAAAATCAGGTCGAGGAGCCAGCCTGGATCCGTAAGCAGAAAACCAGCACGAGTCTCCAGTGCCAACCAGTGGATTCCAGAGAAGCTGTGTATTGATCGGTCTGGAGTGAGCTCACCCGCTTCTGCTGCCCGGTCCTCAGTTCCATGAGGAAAGAAAGTCGAGGCCGTGCATCTTTGAATTCTCAGGGCTTCGTCCCGGGCTGGGAAGCAGCAGGCGCGGCGGAGCTGTCTGCTGTCCGTGCCGTCCCTGCAGTCCGTGAACTGCCGCTGCCACAAACTCTGCAGCAAGTTCTCACGACACCCGCCCTGTCCCGGGGCTTTGCCGTTGTCCCTCGCGTCCTCCTCTTCTTATGCCAAACAGGCAGAATTTCGGGAAGATTCATTTAGTGAAGTTCACCTCTCCCAAGACGCCTGTTCTCTGACATAGGTTGGGTTTGGGCTCCCGGTTTCGGAATTTTTTTTTTTTTTTTTTTTGATACAGCCTATATTATGTTAAGGTCTTTAAACCAGACCTTAAAACAGAAACAGCCCAGAGTTTTATTGTCGTGGACCAGGAATGGTTACAAAAGGCAAGTGGTCTACTTTCTATGGATTTCAGAAAGATGGGCGGAACGTTCAGCACATCAGAGCAATGATGTCCCTGGTGGGTGTTCTCCCACGTTTCAGTGATAAGCTCCCCAAACCCCCACAGACCAGGGTATTTCAGTACATTCTGGGGCCTCGAGTGTTGTTAGATCTTCCATCCATCTCTGAGCCTAAGCCCCTTAGGCAGGGCTCAAATACAGTAGTTGCTCAATAAGTGCACGGGGAAGAAAGCAATGGAAGCAAGGAGGAAAGCAGAGGAGTGGGAATCAGGCATGCACGGAGAGGGGCTGCTCCCTGCCCCCCGTAAGTGGCAGAACCAGCTCTCATACCGTTTTCAAGCTCTGACCTTCGCAGGCATAGTTATAGAATTTCAGAACATCTGTGCCTATCGGGGAGCATGTCGACCCCATGGGAGCCTGAGTCTTCAGGTCGCCTGCAGTCAATATTCCTATCTGGCAGGTCCGGAGTGGGGTCCAGGAGCCTACACTCCTCACAGGACACAGGTGCCAGTGATGGGGGTGGCCCAGGGACAGACAGGACAGAGTTGTCGCTCTGTGACAGGAAATGGAACTCCAGTGGCACTGAGGTCCACACTCTGGGACAGACTTTAGCCTGATTTCTGAGAAAGACCGTCTAGTTCAGTTGCCCGACAGCCCACCTCTGTGCCTAGTGGGGTGGCCTTCCCGTCGGGTTCTCTAGCATTTTAAGGGAAGAATTAACTCAACCCCCGCTTATCTGCCCACCGAGGTTTAGGAGTCTGTCCCTGACCAGTAATTATGGCCATCTGCTTCCAAGCTCACGAATGTCATCGTTATCTCCTGCCACCCAGCTGTGGGCCAGAGCCCACTCTCCATGCAGTCCTATCGACAGGGATCACCGAAGGGATGCTCTGGCACAGACAGCCCAAGCTCCGGACACAATGACTAGATACAATGAACACTTTAGTGAAGTCAAGCCTCAGTATTACATCTGATGCTGATGGAAAGTTGCCTCAAGCTCTCTGTGAATGGAAGCTGTTGTGCAGTTGTCCTCGAATCGTGGTGATCAGGCCGTCCAGTGAGGTGTGAGTCTCCCCGGTCAGGGGTGGGCATAAGGACAGCAGTCCTCCCTCCTCAGAGTGGCGGGATGCTCCCACCTCCCGAGGGACAAGCCCTGCTGCGTGGGCTTCCTGATCTCCCCTGGGGCTGCCACAAAGCTCGAAATCAGGGTCTCCTTTAGCCGCTCTGCTGCGCCGCCTACCGGGTTCCCCTGCACTGGGTCTTCTCTATGGTGCTCGTTTGCTTGTTTTCTTCCATTTCGTTTGCAAGGTGCTTTTGCTCCGGAAAGAGGAAATGTAGGCATTCCTGGAAAGTCAAAGTTTTATGGTGGTAAAGGGCAAAATCATGCCGGGTCATCTTAGTACCAGTTACCAATATGACACACCAGACAGGGAACAGTCCTCCTGGTAAACAGGAACAAGCCTCAGTCGTGGACCTCGCAGCACGCAGGGGCGGCCCAGCAAGGCCAGATCCCCGCTGCCAGGCTTGTCCTGTTTCTACCTGTCTTCCCCTCCACTCCCGCTTCTCACAGGGAGGGACCTGGAAGGCTCCTTCTGCAGGAGTCCCGTGTTTATCCTTCACGGAGTTCTGAGCTGCCCCCTTCCAACCTCTTCCCACCTCGCTCCTCCTTGGCTTTCACCTGCCTCCGAGCTCACAACTCCCCACCCAAACGCCCAGCTGCAGAACGTCTTCAAGTTCCAGAACGCGTTGGAACTCAGCAACACTCTGCTGCTGCAGCGAAAGTCTTGGGTCAATATTAGACAAGTCGCGAGCGTGAGGTTACATCTGGAGTGTCAGCTGTCCTCGAGGAAGATGAGCAAGCGGAAGGTGGGGTGATGCCAGTGTGTCTTGACTAGAAAGCTCTGTGCTGTAATTGGATTGTCTCGACTCCTTTCTCTGTAGATCCTTGGTGATGGCTCTAGCCCACAGTTTCCAACTGTTACTCGAAAACTCCATTCCACGGGCAAATCGGCTGCAGGTTGCAAAGCCCCTTGTCTCCTCAGGCACCGGATAGGGAGGCTCTACGAGAGGGACATATACCTGTAACATAGAGTCTCGTATGTTCCTGTAGGATGCCCCGGTGTTCCACGTTCCACTAGGATGGGAAGAAAAACTGTGCCCATTAAAAGTGACACAAGGCTCTCTTCATTTCAAACTTCTGATTTCTACTTGTTGAGGTTTTCAGGATCTTAGGAAGGCATAACTGACACGCAATAAATTGCCTATCTTAAAAGTATACAGTGTCACCTGTCACATACGGGTTTATCGGCGAAGCCATCGCCTCTGTCGAGAAAGCAAACTCACCCACCACCCCCAGATGCCTCCTCCGGCCCCTTCGTGATCACCCTGGCATCCTTCCCTTCCACGCGCCCCCAGGGAAAGGCCGATCTGGTTCCTGTCTCTACAGATCAGTTTGCCAGAACCCCCTTATCTGGAATTGTACTGGTCCCTCTTTCTATCTGACTCCCTGTCGCGACTTCGCTGCAGTAAGGTCCGTCCGTCCGCACGATTGTGCGCGCCACCTGTTCACTTGTTCATTGCTGAGTGCGGGGCCGTCGCGCAAACAGGCCAGTTTGTTCTTCCGCTCACCCTGCGTGGGGCTTCGGGTTGTTTCCACTGTTTGGATATTACGAAGTCACCTGCTGTAAATAGTCCTGTACATTCTTACATGAAAATATGCTTTTATTTCTTTCATTTTATGACCAAACATATAGTGTCTCTTGGTAAATATTCCGTGTGCACTTGAAAAGGCTGTATATTCTGTTCAGTCCTTAATCGCCCGTGAGGTCAAGTTGGTTGGCAGTGTTGTGCAAACCTTCTCTGTCCTTGCCAGTTTTCCATCTTTTTGTGTCAATTATTGAAAGACAGGTGTCAGCATCTCTGGCTGCAGATTTTTTCATTTCTTCTTGCACGTCCGTGAGTTCTTGTTTCGTGTATTCATACTTTCTCTTGGGTTCATAAACCTCCAGGATTGTGGTTTTCTCTCGGTGAGTCGTTTCCCTCATCATGATCACATGAGCTTTCCTATCCTTCAAGAGTTTGGTCGACGGCACTATCGAGGGTTTTCGCCGCCTCATCATGCTGCAGGAAGAGCAGCTAAGCCACGTGTGACTCGGGCCAGGGCAGCCTGACTGTCAGGGCCGGGCAGGTGCCCGGGAACCCCGGAGGTGCTGTAACGTAGAACACCAAGCGGGCAGGAAGACATCCTCACGGGGAGGGCAGCCGGAGCCCAGGACTCGGACACCTTAGTCCCTTCAGGGAGAAGCACAAACCCCACTCCCCGTGATCAGTGATCAGTGTGTGCGTGGAACGGATGATGCGTGGACGTTATTCCAGGTTTGTGAAACTGAGTACTTTTGATGGAAATCTTCCAGGAATATTCTCTGGCAAGTCTTTCTTTCGCCCTGGGTTACTGTGTGTTTGGACGGTGGAAACTCTTCTTAGCGGTGCTATGGAGTGATGTGGGAAGTGGGAAATGTCAGTGTGGGCTCAGTGTGTCACAGACGGGGAGTGGGGTTTGTGCTTCTCCCTGAAGGGACTAAGGTGACAAAGTCCTGGGCTCCGGCTGCCCTTCCCGTGTGGATGCCTTCCTGCCCGCACCAACCCCGAGGGCTCTGCGTTCATCTTGTTGAAGATGTCCTTCCACTTGTGACTCTGCCTGCATTCCGCCATCTCTGCGCGGGCGTCCCGAGCACCGCCCACGGAAGATGCCCCGAACTGAAACCGTCTTTCCCGCGGACCCCGCTCCCCAGCATCCACGCTTACTCTCGGGTAACGAAAACGAGCGTGGATATGACCACGCCCAGGCCCGTGTGTCCGCACGTGCACACACACACTCACACAATGACCTGCATTCATTCTGTCCTCGACGGTCTTCCCCAAGCTCCCCCGGGAGTGTCGTCTCTCGTGTTTCTCCTCCCTCCTCCTCCCCTTTCCACAGGACCCCTTTGCTCCGGCCCCCCTGAAATTCTCGTTATGCCTCAGGTGTGCATTTTCCTTCCATTGATCTGTGCCAAGGATACACTTAACTTTCGGATTTACACCCAGAAAATCATTTCTCCTCCACGACGACAGAACTCGACTTGTTTGCCTCTGCAGACATTTCCTGCAGACCCGGGGCCCACCCGGCCCGTCCCTCCGAGCTGCTCCCGCTCTCCATCCGTGCCTGCACCGAGGCGCTGACCGCCCGTCTGGCTCCTTCTCCCAGCTGCGTGCTGGGGAAACAACCTGTTCCAGTAACAGCTCTTTCTCCACTCTCACTCACACATGCATATAAACTGGCATGTGCAGGTGTGAGGGCGTCCTGCCCTACCTGTCCCTCCTTACAGACCCTGTCCTCAGTCCCGGCTTTCCTCTCAACCCTCTGCCCGGTGAAACCCAGCAGCCCACTGGTGGCTGGCACCGAGCTGTGCGCGCCGCTCCGTCTGCGCACCTGTCTGGTGCCTGCCTGCCCTCAGTCCTCCTCGTGACAGGTTCGTGCCTCAGCTGTGAACCCTCAACTTGCCCTTGGGTGTGTGCCTGCCGTTCCAGGGTTATCTTATTAACTCTCCATATAATGGGAGGGGATATTTACCCTTTGGAAGAGCATTATTTCTGGGAAATATGCCTGAATTCCTGGCGGAGCCTAACCAGGAAGACCATTGCCCTGTAAACAAAATCGCATCTGTACCGCACCTAAACGGTGTGTTCAAAAGGACCGCGTGCCTGCCAGCCAGCCCCAGCCGGGGCAGGGCCAAGCATTCCGCAAATGTTTGCTAGAACCCTGGCCCCAGCTCTCTAGAACATTCTAGGCTCTCAAGGGTATGAAGCAAAAGTCAGAATTTCCCTGTGCCTATGCTGGCAGATCAAGACAAAAACTAGTAAAAACAACTTTGAAAACGGCATGTACAGAACTAAGATGGCATTTTCATGACCTTGACCTTGAATCACAGCCATGTATGAGAATGGGAAGCAACACTGATCGACTATTTTGTAAATCAGTACAAAAAAAGAAAGAAAGAAAGAAAGAAAAGAACAGAAAGAAAATTACAGATTGTCAAAGCAGAGAATTCATTCTTTTGTATACTCTATTCATTCGGTCCTAGTCAAATACGGGTCAGTTCCTCTGCCAGAGGAAAGGAACAGAGAGCCTGACTCAGGGATTTCCGAAACAATTGAAGTGCTATGGTTTTTAATGTATTATCCAAAAGTGGGAAATTTTATTAATCTGCTCATTTTAAAACTGGGAAAATCTTCTTGGTTTTGCTTGTGGAATAATTTGCCTAATGCCTAAGCTGATATTTTATTTTTGCTTGAACGTTTTCAAAGTCAGCCAGCTTTTACAAACGGACAAAGATCTCCCAAGCACCGCGTGGGTATAAACAGTAACTGCGTTCTTTAGGCTTACTCTCTGGATCCTAACGTTAAAGATAAATTTTAAGTAGTTTCTAGGAAGTCTGAACAGACATGTCCACATCCCAAGTGGTCATAAACTTGCAGATGCCCCAAGCTTTCCCAATAGATCCGTTAATGTCCTGAAAAGAAAGAATTTTGCTGTATTGCCTTAAAGTATTTGGATTTTTAAATTTAATATACTTTGCTTTCCCATTCACAAGAGCATGACCATCTTCCAGTAAAGAAAGGAATACAATTCAGAGGATTTCTTTCAACTACATAATTTTCAATAATTCATAATGCCTTAGGATTTATTTTAAAAGAAGCAAGTCATCACCAGATCGCTTACATTAATTCCTGTAAAGCCACATTCAAAATTCATTTTGGGCCTCTGACAAAGCTTTTATATTAAGGATTTTTTTTTCATTTATTAAATTCACTTATGTGAGCCTTAACAAAAGCTGTTTACTTGAAGACTTAAACAGGCTATAATGTTTTCAGTGTGTTGAAAAATGTGTGTTATCTTTGTCTTTCGATTATTAAAGGGGAAAAAAAAAAGAAAGAACAAACTTTCTGGCCGGTTCTCTTGCTCTCAGAGGATTCCACTGTATTTCTGGCCCCTGCATTGCCGGTCTATGCCCCCACATCCAACACAGATGTCTTCAAAAACAGTTTCTGCTCTAAGAAAACAAGAGTTTATGATTCACTTTCAGACTTTGTTCTTTCAACGGACTTGTTTGTCCAGGAAAACAGATTTCCAAGACTTGCACACACAGCAGGATCTTTGTGCCCCTGTTTTCAATCCACTGTTGCTGGGATGACACAGCTTTTGGCTCATGAAACATCACGAGAGATAAGTGGAGAAAAACACGATAATCTTCGGAGGTTCTTTCCCCCCGTGATGCAACATCCGTAGCCAAGGGAAAGAACTGGCTTGTAAAATGACCCACAACAAGGAACTGAAACGCCTAAAATCCCCCAACCTGCGGGGTGATGAGGTGTTGAGAAGGCGTCTCTTCCCTGTGAGTCTGGCATGCCTGGACCTGCTGGCGTGTTACATTTTGATACATTTAGTTACATTTTGATACATTTATCCAAGCTGCTTGTATCCTTTTTCTATTTTCTTCCAGGCCGCTCTCCCCCCCGCCCCCCGCCTCAAGTCCTTGCTGGCTCCCTGCTTGGAGTCTCCATTGCCACTGGTTAAAATCACTGTCCCTGGATCTCCCCGGATCTCCCAGCCTGCCACCTACTCTGAGGCAGAAAGGCAGGTGTTTAGGTCTTCAAGTTCAATTACAAGAAACTGCTTCCTTCATTTCTACTTGGGGGAAAAACCAGCACCGCGGAGGGCGTGCCATGCAAATCAGCCGGAGGTAGAAGGCGCTGTCTTGCATTTCTAAGCAGGGAGCCGAGAGATAAGGACAGGTGAAGTTTAAACACTTCTCCCTTCAGGCATAGAAAAGAAAAATCAGGTATTGCTGGCGAGTGATAATCACAGCCACCAAGGTCCTACTGTGACATTCGGCTCCCCGCACCCTCGAGTGTACTGATGTCATGGGGACCAGCAGCCACTGTGGTTTTGGCTGCTGTCCTCATGCGGGGACAACACCCACAGGCTTTCGTCCCCTGGGATCAGCCAACTGCCTGGGAAGGAAATTCTAGGCTCAGGGTCTGACTGGAAGGGTAACGTCGGCCCTAGTTAGGCTAGAGAAGGAAAACAAAGAAACCACCAGGGTGTCTGACTCGTGCTTTGAGTCTGGAGGTCCCTCCCAGGACCACACAGGTGCAGACCAGGGAGTGTGAGCTGCCAGCATGGCCAAAGGCCTGAGCTGCTGTGCTCACACCCTCCTGCATGGCCTTTGGGACTCACCTGCAGGGGGTTGGGGCGTCCCCATGGGCAAAGCCAGAGGAGCGATCAGAAGACCCTGTCTGGCTTCCCACCCCCTCGCCCTGACCACTCGGAACCTCAGAGTCCTCTTTGGGGAGGAAACCTCTGCTTCCCACCCTTGACAGGCTGATGAAAAAGCACTGGTGAAACTCCGCAAGAATTGCCCGTGGCTCTTCCACCCTTTGCGAGTCCGTTTCTTCTAGATCTTTCTCCAGCCTCCATCCTCTTCCAGCTGCTTCTCCCAGACTCTCTGCGCCATCCTCACAAGTAATGACTTTGCTGACTTCAGTTTCTCCGTTGACTGGCTTTCCTTCCTGTGTTCCCATTTCACGTTTCTGTTCCTCTGTTCTCTGTACCAGCAAATTCAGAAAAAGTCAACAGGAGCCTCCCGTACCGACTTACCCTCTCTGGCAAGAGAAGGCAGGCTGGAGCCACACGACTCGAAATTAGAAATGGTCCAACCTCTGCATAATTCTGCTTGCCGGAGAATGGAGGCCAAGACCGTATTTCTGCAATAACTTTGCTAATAGATGAGAGGATCATGTACGATTTTCTAGTGAAAGTTACCAGTCTAAAATAAGTTTACCCTAAGAAGGTAGATTCAATTGTTGTTAATACACCAACTACAAAGATGTGTGTGTGTGTGTGTGTGTGTGTGTGTGTGTGTGTGTGTGTGTGTGAAAATAGTTCTCCATATACTACTATTGGCTAAGAAAATACTTGCAGGCCAAAATGATAGAACAGACATAATTTAGAAATTATTTTTCACATTATTACAGTAAGAACTGAAAGAGAAGGTGGTGGGGAAGAGAAACACGAGAGACAGGGAGAGAAGAATGTGGGAAGGACAGGGGAAAGAAACAGGAAACTCTACCTAAAGGTAAACACTTGGTGCATAATGCAGGTAGTTCCCAAAATTCCATTTGTAAAACACATGGCCAAGGAAAGCTTCTGTCGATTTTAAATCCACATCTTCTGCTCCCACCCCACGTATTCTGATCTGGGGACGGGGGCTGGCGTCCTGGAGCCGACTCCTGCTGGCGTGCACCCCAGGGAATTTGTTCACAGGTGCTCTGTTTTCAGGTTAGTGCGATTGTCCCCAGATCCATGACTCATGTTAGATTCCTTCCGGGGACTTGGAAAATAAGGATCCTGGTTGCTGGAGGGGGTCCAGGCATCCATCCTCGTAAACTCTTCCTCGATGGTCCCCAGACTCAGCCGATGTCCGGAGCGATTGTCCGAAGCTTATTAGCTTTGGGCTCAGAAAACTTAGGGTTATAGTCACAACTCCCACACCCCGCTGTGTGACTCTGAACACGTGACTAAACCCCTCTGGGCTTCTGTATTCTCCTCTGGAAATTAGGGGACACTCATTCCCACCACGGGGATTAGAGCCGTGGTTCTTGACCTGGACAGCATATCCCGACCATCTGGGAGGTTTTAACGGGGTCAGGACCCACCGCCGACCTGAATCAGAATGTGGGGGGCCAAACTCGGGCTGCAGGGTTCGCCAAGCTGCCCTCATGCTTGAGGACTTGTACATTGGAGATTAAGTGAGATACCGATGTTGCTGCTGATGCCCTACTCCTAACAAGGGAGCTCACAAAGGGCACATAGTGTGTCCTTTCTGGTGGGAAGGATGGTGCTAGCCCACTGCCACCCTCGGCACCCCCGCAAGGTAGATTCCGTGCTTTTGTAGGCATCGTCCATAGTCACTAGCTGCTGGTAAGTGTTCCCTTTCCCAGTGTAGACTGAAAAGGGGGCAGTGTGTCCAAGGAAGGCACGGCCTCTGGTTCCCTGGTAGCAGTGCCTGGGGACCTGTGGGTGGCCCGGACCACTGGTGTTCGCTGGCCGCAGGTAAGCAATCACCTGTGGGAAGCAGACAAACATCCAAGTGGAACAGAATGTTCAGGAGAGAGACAAACAAAGGGTTTCCTCGGGTCTCTGACAAGATAGGAGAAACCGAAAAGATTGTATTCGACATCGATTAGCAAAAACTTTGGTCGAAACCTGTTGCCACTTTTTGTATCTTGGATTGAGGACTTGGTGCCGGGACATCTCAAATTCTCCTCTTGGTCTTTGAATTCTCACCTGTTCTCTCCCCAGGGGGCTGGGGTGTAGGAGGTGAAGGGTTACTGGTGTTGATGCTCTCAGTCTTTCCATCTATGAAATGGGAATTCCTCTGGTATCCATCTGACCTGACACTCCATGTGATAGGAGCGATCACAGCACATACGCCCAGTGAAAAATCCCTTCAAGGGCGTGTGAGCTCCCAAGGATTTTTCCCACTAGTGCTATCTAACTTAAAAAAAGCGGGGGGGGAGGAAAAAGACAAAAGGTGTGCTTTCTCCACACAACTCACATAAAGACCTCACTTTCTGTGTATTTTTACAAAGAAGGTTCCATGTAAATTTTATGATCGTTACCCACTATCGTCATTTAGGGACAAAAAGCGATGTGAAAGATTACTTTCTCCGAGAATCAGAACAGTGATAATGAAACAGGGCCAGTAATCTCACTTTAATGAAATGGGGACTCCAACCACTACATCAGAGAAAGCAATAAAATGTGTCCCCATACCAATAAAACTCGCTTCTGCGTGTTCCTATTGTGGAGGCAATGTGCGTGCTTCTTGGAGAAGACGGTGCCGGTCCGGTGCTGGTGTGGGTTTTTCAGGAGCGTCTCACAGCTAACTTCAGACGTGCTTGGTGAGTGAACAGGTCTGTGGATGAGAAGTCTGCTCACCACACCACTAGGCTGCCTCTACGGCATTTTCACCGGTAAAACAACTCACACGGCCCATGGATGCTTCCAGGAAATCAGGAAAATGGTAGAACTTCATGCATAAAGGCAAGAAATTAGTCTAAAACTGGTGAGTGCTCAGGCCACATTTTCTAGTCATCCTTCCGAATCTGCTTTTCATCTAGAAAGCTGTTATTTTAAAACTGATTTAAAAAGTCAATAATCATTAAATATGCAGAGACATTTGTGTGCTCCCTGCTTTGTATTTTATTCCAAATTAGGCTCTCCGTGTTTTGTCCGTGGGGGTGTCTGCTGTTCTATAGGGAATAGGGTGGTGTTGAAATCAATTACTCTGGGTTCCCAAACACGGATGGATGGTTTCCACGCCTTCCCCGTGGAGGTGACATGACACCAAAGCAGAAACTTCTATTTCCTTGAGCACCTAATGAAGTGTCAGCCTGCAGGGTGCAGGACGCCCTCTGGGGGGTCGCACGCCCTGCTGCCGCCTGCCCGTTCCTCCGTCTTGAACGGATCTCGGCATGCCTCCTCTCACCTTGACATTTTGACACACAGGTAACAGCCTGGAATTTTCCCTACGTTCTTTTTCCTGAGCTTCTACCCGCCCCATGGATCTGGAGGGCTGGTTTTTCTGGGCGAGGTGACCCCTGTTTAAGGGCATGTCCTGAGGCCGCTCGTAGTGACCCCGCCCTGGCCAGGACACATCGGGTACAGAATATAACTTCTCGGTATTTGGCCTCCAGAGTCACTCATTCATTACACAGAGTCTTTATCTTTGTGCACATCCTGGAACAATACTCTTAAATAAATACTCCTGGAGGCATTTTACTCCATGGTTATTTACTTTGCATTTCCATGATCTCAATGGAACACAGAAAGGGAGGAGATAGAGGGCTTGGCAAACAATAATTTGCCACCATCTACGCACAAGGGGACAACTGTGAGGGACATTGTTTTGTTTTAAAAGAAAGACACGTCACTGACTTGACAGAGTGCAGCTCTGTGCGAACCAGTCACTTAGGAAATTCCACTTGACTCAGCCTGCTGGATGACCTGTGTCCCAGGAGCACGGGCACGTGGCTTCCAAGTGAGGTGGCCCCATGCCTCCCGCAGCACCCCCGCCCCCGGCCCCGAGAGCCTGGTCAAGCCCTTGACATTTTGAGTCTCGGTTGCATTCTTCGGTCAAGGACTCACGATGAGGTCCCCCACCTTGTCCTTGGAACTGCTCTGGGTCTAAAATGCGGCAGCGTCCCCTGAGTGCACGGAATCTGAGCATCCAAGGGAAGTGATGCAGAGGTGTGGGTCAGCAGCTCACCAGCTTCTAAAGCGACTTCCCTGAGATCGGGCACCCCAATTGCTAACACCGTCACCACCGGATTACTGTTACCAGGTTTCTTTAAAGCCTCGTGAGATGAAGAATTATTTTTGAAAGGTCTTCAAGTCCACACATAAAAAAGAAAATCAAACTTTGTTTGAGATGCGCCCACGTTTGTCAATGAAACCTTTGCTACCCCATTTACCTGCCTCTTCCTCCTTCTCATCCTTTTCAATTAACTCTGAGCACAAAGATCTGTCCTCAACAAATAAACACAGATTCCCATGAAAACCTGCCAAAAGGAAAAACAAAAGAGGAAGAGGATGTAGCATTTCTCAAGGTTCACTGCCTTTGTTCCCGCTTAAGCCGGGCTGACTTCATTCATAGCCTTGCGACAGCGCGCTCTGGGTCTCCCGGCGACGGCCACGGGCAGGCAGTGCCAGAGGCCACGGATCTGCGGTTCCTTTTGTTGATGGACACGGGGGACGATCTAGGCTTTCAGACTCAAACTCGGACTCTGTCTGTGGTGGCTCTTGGCAGCCCAGGTTGGAGAAGTTCACGTGGGTCCAGTCACGACTGACTCATCAAGATGTGAGAGATGGCGGAGGACGCGCACATCTCTAGGTGCTGGTTGGCAGCTCGCTTCTCCTCACGTCCCTCGGACCCGGCCGTACAGTGGAATATCTGTCTGTGAAATCCAAACACAGGAGCTCAGACGCTTTCCGCCTCATTGGCCAACAGCCCCGGGACGAGCTGGGAGGCCGTGCTTGTAACTCATTTTCATTCTTCTTTCATTCGAAACATTCTAGGGTCTCATCTTTTAAAATGTCTCTTAAGAGGGTGCTGCACTCCTGAGTAGCCTAAGTGAGGGAAACCCCCAAACTCTGAGGGAGGCTTGCTCCGGGGAAACAATAAATATTTTGATACCTCTTCAGTAGACGGGATCCGTTCTGAAGTTGGACAATGCTGCTTACAACAGTAAAGGGAGTAGAACTACACATAAAGGGGTTTCCTTTGGAAATGACTGGAAGATGTCTCTGAATAGAGACCTTCCTTCGTGATAGCAGCATCCCCAGGAGGACGGTGGCGCTTCCCACAGTAACTACCCTGACGGGCCAGCCACTCAGCTCCGTCGCTCCGTGGTCGTCTTGTGTTTCGTTTGACGGCAATGGTGATCCTTCTGAGACCAGTTCACAATGAAACAGCATCGCCCTCCATCGCCCTACCACCAAGGTCACAACACGCGGAGAATCTATATTGAGTTGCGGAGGAATGAAGGGGACACACTCGTAACTAAGCAAAGCAATTGCTTACACCCACCCAGGAGAGGAATCCCGAGGGTGCTAAGAGCTGAATGAGGAAGAAACGGGGCCCAGAGCAGCCCTCCTCTTGCCACACCTTTGGACCCCCAGTGGGACAGTGCCTCATGGAGGACTATTGCCCTGGTGTTAAGGAAAATCATACCAATACATCATAACAATTACTTCAAGTAATGAACGACTTCGCACTTGAATATGATACTAAAATGTGAGTTTGTGAGTTTGGCTGGTGACTGTAAAGTCGAGCTTTCTTTCAGATTTCCATTTTATCATCATTGGCAGCATTTATTTGGAAAATCAGAGAACGCCCGGAGAGCCGTTAGTTAAAAGGAATCATCCACACCAACCCCTGGAGCCTCCCTTCTGAGATGCAGCCCTGGGGAATAAGTAGAAAGGCACCTGTGGAAACAGAGCCCCATTAGAGTGCAGAGATAATCCCAGGCCATAAAACAAAAGACAAACTTTCATTGCATGAGAACAAGTCTGTGCGGGGCATCCTGAGAGCCAGCGGTGAGCGAGGGCTGGAGGCGGCCGTTCTCGTGGCCTGGACACGGGGGACAAGTCACTGCCTCCAAGCCGGCTGGTGGCCAAGAGAGGCTCAGGGAGAGGCAAAATGTAGAAACCACTGAAATGATGAGAAGGAAGCACTTAGCCAATATCATCTCTGCACAAAAGAATTAATTTAAATTAGCACAATCCCAGGGGTACTTCCAATCCACTACAGTGACGAGAAAAGAAATTGTCAAAAGGGGACTGAGGACTTATTTTATCTAAAGAAAAAGGTTTGAGTTTTTGGTAGCAGTTCTAACATAAAATAGTAAAGCTATAGATTTCTATAACTTTCAAGATGGGGGGG
>NW_019154099.1:60411900-60508688 GCF_002288905.1 Enhydra lutris kenyoni
GGGGGGGGGGGGGGGGGGGGGGGGGGGGGGGGGGGGGGTGGTATGGGGTGTGGGTAGGGGGGGGGTGAGGTGGGGTGGGGGTAGGGGCAGTACAGGGGGAGTGACTGGTGGGTCCCAGATCAAGCGCTCTGCTGTAGCAGGAAGGACAGTGTCGGCTGGTGACTGGGATGAGTCGGCTGATGGTCACAGCGTTTCTGTCCCTTTGGCAGAGCTCCCGTGTCCACATCTTAATGGCCGGTTTGGACTGAGATGTGCTCGGTCTTCTCTCCCAGCATGAGTGTCAGTCATCCATATGTCCGTCTCGTTCTAGAACCACACCACCGGAGTTGGGGAGCGTTGATTTTTGCCGAAAATCGGAGAGTCACCGTCCCTGTGACCACTGAGACCTGTGAATACCAGGTCTGGCCATTACCCGGGATGCGCGGTCAGCCGCACACAGCGAGGACTGCCAGGTGCCTTCCCCAACAGGCACGGGTGCACCTGGACCCCCGAGTTATTGGGGTCCGTGTGTCGTCTTCCAGTGCTAGAAGAAGTGGACCCGTGAGCCTGACCGTGCAACGCCTGCAGACCCTCCTCCCCAGGATACGCTCGTACCGTTGGTATGTGGAACGTAAAGGCAAAGGTGAGGCGTTTCTGACACTGGCTTCTTGACTTGGGGGGTTCTGGCTCCTTCCAGAGGTACTTCCTGGGTACTCACGTCTGGAAACAGTCATTCGCCATTCAGCACAGTGTGGGGTTGCCGCGTTGACCTACTTGGGATCGAAGAAGAGGTCTGTCCGCTCACAGCACACATCGAAGTCCCTTCAACCGTAACACATGCTCACCTCCCCCGGTCTCCGCAGGGACAGAGGTCCAGGCTGCCCGCTGTGCAGGAGCGACCTTCTCCAGCCCCCGACGAGTCAGCCCCCGTGAGCCTAATGCCATTTCCTGGTCTGGTCCTCAGATCTGTCCTCAGAGGGGACTGGCAGGAAGCCCTCCCGTAAATACAGAGCTGTGGGAATGCTCTCAGGAGGGAAGAAATACCATTCCGGTTTTGTGATACTGATCACATGGGGAGGATGATGGGAAGTTGCCCATCGTGTCCATCGTGGTAAAGGAGATGCACTATGTTCTGTCCACGTCGACATTCTTAGAGGAGGGAAGACTCGTGAAGGTAGCCCAGCAAATGCCTGGAGATGGGGGTTTGAGTGTTTGTAGGGAGGTGGGACTCCAGGGACGTCTCTGAGTCTTACCAGCGGTCAGCACACCAGATCTGACACTTAGGAGAGAAGGAAACTGAAGGGGGAGGAGCAGAGGGCTAATTTGTGGTGGGAAGAGGGTTCTGTCATTTTTCTTTTAATTAAGTGAAGGGACTAGAAGCCACCCTCTCAGGAGGTCCCCGCTGGGCTGGAAACAGACGGGTGTCCGTGACCGGTTCTGCATCGGGGAGGCGTGTGCGAGACCTTGGGCATCCCAGTGGTCCTCTGACCGTCTCTCTGAGCCGACCCTCTTCATGCACAGGGTCCCACAACCAGTTCTACCAGACATAATCCCAAGTCCCACGCCAGAACGGGACCACACACGTGTAAAGAACAAGAAATAAACACAAACGTTCCCTTCGGACTCACCCCCAAACTGCCACCGCACTGTCTGATGTCCGTTTGTCCATCTGGTCTTTATTATGCTGAATCCAGTGCGAGTGCCCGCGTTTTCCTACAAGCCGAACCCGCATCTCCTGCAGACTCGCGTCTCACCCGCTAACTCACTGGGCTGCGTAAACCCAGGCCCACACAGACAGGAGGCTGGCGAGGAATCCTGGAGACCTTATTCCACTCCAGGGGGGACAACCCTTCCTGGCTTTCCCTTCGTATGGTCGAGGGCAATTTTGAGCCTGTGCAAGCCTCTGGCTTCAGCGATGTATTTCATTTTGCTAAAAGCTGATCTTCGCGTTCTAGGCATTAAAGTGTCTGCACGGCTTCCGCACGGGTATTCCATGTGGGGACTGGAAAGCCTCTGCTCCACGCGTGGGAGAAACAAGACACCACACATTGTCAAGCAGCCCGTGGGAACGGGAACATGCAGAGGCAGACGGGGTCCCTGTCCCCCAACACTCTTGTCCGTCTCCCCCGGGACCCATCCCGCCTCCCCGCCGCACGGTGGGAAAAAGCCAGTGCGGGTGTCCGGCTTTCCCGGCAGCCGTGGGGGGAGCTGTGGCAGCTTCTTCCATGCTGGTCATTCCTTCTCTTTGGAAAGGGGGTGCAAGCAGCAGTTTCCTCCGGGATTAGAGGAAGTGCTCTCCACACATGCTGGAAGCCCGGGGCGGGCCGCTGCGTCTTTCTCCGCTTCCACGTCCTTCCCCATCAGAGATCAAACAGAGATGCCGCCAGGGTGACCATGTTGACCAGAGGGGACCAGAGGGGCAGCAGAGGGGCTGACTCGGCCCGCAAAATCCCCCCAGCCTCTGGGGCGGCCCCTGGGCTCCCACCTGCCCCTCTGCACGCTGCTCAGCTCCCTGTAGTCTAGTTCTCCGTCTCAGTTCTAGTCTCTAGTCTCAGTTCTCCGTCTTACCTTGTAGATACGTGACGCGCATCACAGCTTCTTTCCGTCCGCACTGTAATGACGGGAGTCTCCCTCCTGGCCGGTCCTGCGGCCGCACAGCGGTGGGGGCAGGGGTGTCCACAAACCCTTCTGTAAAGGGCCCTCTGTGACCCGGGCCCCTCTGCTCCGGCCCTGCAGCATGAACACACGATCCTGGCTGTGTTCTAACAAAGCTGGGTTGATGGGCACTGAAATTCCAATTCTGTACCTTTTCACATGACATGAAACGTTACTCTAATTTTTTTTTTCAAAATATTTTACATTAAAAATGTAAAAATGATTCTCTGTCCGCAGATGGTGAGGAACAGAGAAGGGTTCAGATATGCGTTCTGTGTCTCGGGAACGTCTTTCCACATCCGACCCAGAACAAAAAGACGTCGTTTAAACCTGATACACAGAAAAGCACCAGCAATGGTATCCCTATGGCTGAAAGAAAATGAGAGCCATTAATTTTGAGGGAAATTGTATATTTTGAGGAAAAAAAAACACTTTTTTATCAGCATCTAGTATCTTTCCAGCTACACAAAATTCCCCTTTAGTAAATCCATAGAACTGCCTACAATTTTATTTCTCTATAATAAAATCTGTTTTATCCTAAGCACTGTGACTCCCTCCTCACCCCCCTCCAGTCTCCCAACAGAGAGGAAAACTCTCAAATTCGTTTCTGTTCTAATCCTGGGCCGGGCATAGCACTGTTTTGTTACATGACCATTTCATCCTCCTGGACTTCAAACCACTTACAGAACAGCAGGAATCTGGATCCAGCAATCTGGGATCCTGTTATAACCCCCAGTTTTTACAGTGTCTCTATGATAAAGTACTTTGAATTTTAGCATTCCGTTGACGAACATGTAAAACACTGGGGGTTGCCTGTAAGGACTAATTCATTTAACTATTTTTTTCAAGCTATGTCCCATTGAAATCCAACGAATGATCAAGAGATAAGGTGGGAGATTAGGGACAAGATAGAATATCAGTATCCATCCATCCCCCCATCCGTCCGTCCATCCATCCACTGACATATCCAAGAAACATGTTGGGTGACTCCTGTGACAACACACCCGGCAGGGTCCGATATGCTGCGGACCTTGACAAAGTTGCTCTAATCGGGGAAATAAGGCAAACGCTTCTGAAGCAGGAGAAAATGATGCAAAATGGCATATGATTAGGCGGCAAAGAGCCTCCTCAAGAAACCAGAGAAGGGAGGCATCACGATGGGACAGAGCAGACAGAAAAGGCGTCTTGGAAAAGGTAAGAATTGAGCTTTGCCCTTGAAAATGGAGACAATGTGGGTGGGCGTTTTGCAGATGAAATGGTATTCTGGACAGAGGAGATAGTGTGGTCCATAGAGGAGGCAGGAGAACCCCACAAGGCAGATTCTTGAGTCAGAGGAAAACAATATTTGTTCTTCTGTTGCCGAGTCACATGAGGTCCTTTTATAATGTGTATATCAACCGCCATCAGATGTGAGGTTTGCAAATATTTTCCCTGACTCTGTACATTACCTTTTACTTTTATTTTGAAACCGGGACCCTGGGGAGCCATCTGCACACTCCTGTTCCTTGGAGTCTTATCCCCACGGCCGCAATGTGGAGACATCCCAAACGTCTGTCGACGGAGGAATGGATTTAAAAATGTGGCATACACGTAGGATGGCATACTGTTCACCCGCTTGTTAGAGAGAAAGGAAACCCTGCCCTTGGCAGTATGGCTTTGACCTAGACGGACCTGTAGGCTGAGAGAAATCAGCCAGACACAGACGGAGAGACTTTATGATCTCCCTTATGGGCAGAATCTAAAATGGTCAAACTCACAGAACAGAGAGCAGAACGGTGGCCTCCAGGGGCAGGGGGAATGGGGAGGAAAGTACAAAGTTCCAGTTCTTCGAGATAAATAAGTCATGGAGATCTGGTGCACGGTACACTGCCTATAGCAGACGATGCTATATTCTGGACTTAGAATGTGCCGAGAGGGGGCGCCTGGGTGGCTCAGTGGATTAAGCCGCTGCCTTCGGCTCAGGTCATGATCTCAGGGTCCTGGGATCGAGCCCCGCATCAGGCTCTTTGCTCAGCGGGGAGCCTGCTTCTCTGTCTCTCTCTGCCTGCCTCTCTGCCTGCTTGTGATCTCTCTCTCTGTCAAATAAAAAAAAAAAAACTAAAAAAAAAAAAAAAAAAAAAAAAGAATGTGCCGAGAGGGCGCGTCTTCTATCAAGTCAAGGGTATGTCAAGGGCACGTCTTATATCAAGTGTTCTTACCATACACACACACACACACACACACAATAGTAATAATAAGAATAAAGGGGACAGAAGGGACATTTGGGAGTGATGTATCCCTATGGCCCGGGTGGTGATAATGGCTTCACGGGCCTATGTTCACCCCCAAGCCCCCAGAGTTGGAGACCTTACAGACAGACAGCTTTTCACATGTCGGTCAAACCTGAACAGAGTGTTAACGTAGGAAGACAGGAAGCGGCATCAGCGTGCGGGTGCAGAGAGTGAGAAGAGAACGGCAGAAGGAGGTCAGAGTTTGGTAGACTGTCAAGATTGGAGAGTAAAGGATTTCCAAAAGCAATACTTTAGGAATAATGAACCCAAAAGCCATGCTATGGATGAGGTGGGGAGAAAAACTAGAGGCAAATGCGTGAGTTCAAAGCCAAGAATATAAACACGGGTGCGGAGCGATAAACTCCCGCCGCTAGGGGAATGGAAACACACAGACGTGGAACGTAAGGCCGTGAGCAGAAAGGAGGGATCCAATGTTCAACCCTACGTTGTTAAATGTGTACGAGTTGGAAAGTGCTGCTGTCATTGCCAGAAATAGGGGAATCTGGGGAAGGAGCTAATTTTAGCGGGAAAGGAGTTTGGTTTTTACTGTGTTAACTTAATCATAAATCCACAACAATTTCATATTAGATAAAAGCTTTTCAATTTTCCAAAGGAAATTTTATAGTCTAAGGCCGCGGGAGCAGAGGATAGCCTCCAGGCAAATCCTGCACACCGCGCGCTTTTATGAATAAAGTTTTATCAGAGCACGGCTTGCCCGTTCATTTACAAGTTGGTTCTGGCCGCTTTGCGTGACAACCCAGACTTGAGCAGCTGTGACAGAGACCGTAGGACCTGCGAGCCTGAATGGGCAAAGCCTAGCCGTTGAGTACTAATGGAAAAAGAGGAAGGAATAGGTACGCTGGGGGACAGCGACAAGAAGCAAAAGCTTTCTGACGTCGTGCGTACAACCATGGCACCAGCGAGGCAATTCGAAACTTTCAGAGGAAAGGTTAGGAGATCCCTGGAAAGGCCCAGCCGACTGACAGGAAGGAACAGGAACGTGCTTGACAACACAAGGTTTGACTGGCCGGTGTCGGTCCCAGAGGCAATCTGCAGGCCCAGGCGCTTTGCTGTTCACGGACATAGTGGTACAAGATGGCCGTATAAACAAAGGTAAGGGTAGAAGAGAAAGGAGGAGCTCTGGAAATACTGCCACGAGGCTGAAGTTCTGGAGGGAGGACACACGAAGTGTGAACAGACCACGCAAAGGGCCTTGTGGCCGTACTCAGGACACAAAGGAGAGCCAGAAGGGCAGAACGGGATGCAGAAGGGAGTGTGGGCTCTGGCCGGTCTGGCTTTGAATCTGGCTTTATCCTCGCCCTGTAAGGTGAGGTGAGTTTGGACGGGTGTTGAACCTGCATACGAAGGACTTGAAGGCGTGTGGCACTGGGAAACTGCCGGTGGAACGTGAGCTCGCTCAGAGGACGGACGCGTGGGAGTGTGCTGGCTACTCTGTGTGGTCTGCCACTTGTTACAGATTTGTTTCTATCACCAACACCCACGAAAGCGATTTCTAGTTTGGTTCCAGGACCTTTAAGAAAGGGAAGCATGCAGTGATCAAAAAATATAATAATCAACGATAAAACACTATCACAGTACGAGACATGTGATTATTGCCCAGCCTTATCGAGGTATTGTGGACAATTTGAAAATTGTACATACTGAAGGTTTACAATTTGATGATCCGACGTGCTTACACACTAACGTGGCCATCGAGACAGTCACTTGGAAATACCTGGCTGGCAGGTGAAAGGAACTGGGACACAATAGATCACATCTCAGGAAGGACCACTGAAAATGAGGCTGTTGGACTGGGGGAAAGGTGGGCATAGCGCCGGGTTCAAGGGTCATGCTGGGCTTGCAGGCTTGCGGCGACAGCCCCGGAGTCAACAGGTGGAAGCCATGGGGGCGAGCTTCCGGTCGGCGAGGCCCAGCCCTCAGTGCTCCCCAGAGCTTGCTGAAGGAGGAACCATCCCGGAGTCCTGCTGTGGCCAGGCCTGCACTGGACAAGCTCCATGGACGATCTCCTTCCTGTTTTCATCCCTTTGGGGGTGGAGCTTTCTCTCCAACAGGAGCGTTCCAAGGCACTGGAGGTCCTCTTGAAGGAATATTGTAAAGAGAATTTGGCGAGAAATGGTAATAAAGTCACAGAATGTGTACTATACCTCCAGAACCCATGGGCTTTGGTCTCCATGACCCAAGGCTAGAGGGCAGAAGGAAACCAAGAGGCCTCACCAGTAGGGATCTCAGAGACTGGGGACATGTGGGGAGGCCAATGCAGAAGGGGGGGCCTCCCGGGATGTGCCTGGGGGGACACACCCACTCGGGGCTCTTTCCTGTAGAAGGGGCCGTGATATGAAGTAGAGAAAACATAAATTTGTGAGTAACCCAGTCATGGATCCTTCCGACCTGTCTTCTTAAGAGGAGAAGGAAGAGAATAAAGGTTCTAGAATTTAAAAAGACAGAGTTATTGGGACACATAAAAGAATGTCTTTAGAAGACACCTGAGTTCAATGTTCTGCCTCCCCTTTCCTTTCCACACTTTAACCAGACACTTTGCCCTTCATGACCAAAAGGTTCTGGAATTCATGTGTTTTGTGGTCTTCGTTGTTTGGTTTCACTGTCCATAGAAACGTGAGGTGTGGGCCAAGGTCCTGGGGAAAAGGGAAGAGTGGAGGGAGAGAAAGACGGAGGAGCGCCTCCCCTCTCCTCCCCCAGAGGCCGAGAAGACTCCGAAACCATTTCTGGAGCATTTCCTCTGATGCTCATGACCACACACTCGAAAGCAGGATTATCACCAGAGCTCATTTCTTTTGCATTTTCATGATGATTCCCGTAAGTCTCTGAGACCTGCCGGTTGGCTCACCATTTCTTCCGCAGTCCTTTCTTTGCCAACATCATGGGCTTTGTTCCCTCTCTTTGGGCCAAGGAAAGTGCTCAGAACCCTGCCCATCCCACGGTTGACCCCGTTAGCTTACGTGACTTAACAAAGTGAGTCTCAATATAATTTCTAAAAGTTAAACCCTAGCCGTGTTCTGAGCTACAGCAGACTTCTGGGAAATCAGAAAATGTTTGTGTGGTCTTCCAAGCAGGCCACTGGGGAGGCCCACCAGTGTTTGGCTCTACACGTCCCAGCACATCTGTGAAAAAACAATTGTTCATCTTTCATATACAAATGGATATATGGTCCCTCTTTCAGCCTTCGGCTACTCGGAGTACGTGGCGGTGTTTCCTTTTTCCTTTTGTGGAACGGGCTTACAGACTTTCTGACTTAGTGGTGCTATGGTTGAAGGCTCCCTCATCCCCAGGAGCACAGGAAAAATACTGCCGAAAAAAAGATGATATCCCCTTCTAGCACCTTCTGAGAATGGATGTGCATAAAAACACCTGCGGAGTGGACAACAGGATGAAAGAAATATGTGAAAATGCTGAGAGGACATTCTAATTATGGAAGCATCTTGGTTACCCACCAACCTGAGGGTGTGGACACAGCCACCCTAGCCCGACTCAAAGCATTCGTGAAAACCCTCAAACATGCGCAAGCCCCCAATGGAACGGAGACACCTGATGGCTAGCATTGAGTTTTGAAAGAAGTGACTTTCTTCCATAGTCTTCCAGAAACCTGTGTATCAAATGTATGGAACACTTTTGTTTATGATAGCTTATGATTAATCATTCACTAAGGACACGGGGCCCTTTGTACCTATTACTGTCAAGCATTTGTTTGGACTGTGTGTGACCCTTTGTACCCGAGTGGTCTGTGTTGGAGCCGTTTGAAAACAGGCTACCTGGCTGCCTATGCTTATGGCTCTTCCTGAAATCCCACGGCTCCACTACTCTAACATACTGCTCTGTAAGAGAGCCCAAAAGCACGACTTCACTTACAAAATCAAATTTATTGTCACTCCAAGGTGAATGCACTCACCTTGGGTTACTCATAAGCATTCCGAAATAATTTTTAAACACAGTTTTGCTCAACGAATGGCCGTGTTGTGACCCAAGGGTGCCTGTGAAGCATGTCTCTTTGCAAAACACGGGAGCACCAGATCCGTCCTCGACTTTGCTTTGACTGTGATGATCAAAGTCCTTTGCAAATAAACCTCAAGGGAGGAAAACCATACATCTGATGACTTCATGACCAGAGGATCCTACGCTCCAAAACAGCAGCACAGGTGAGAGGAAGAACGGTAGGTGTTATTGCGATGGTGTAATCGTTCACCAGTTAGGTGTCTCTTAGATGAGAGACTGCAGATGTTGTCAGCCCCTCCCTCACTCACGCGGTCAATGACCATTTCTCACAAGGCTGCTGTGTGAAGCACCTTGCAAAAATCAGCCAGGGTGTCCATGGATTCCAAGAATGCATAATCCGCACTGGTCCTAATGCACCCCAATTCACTGCAAAACAAAGTTGTAAATGTGCATACCACGTGTCTGATACAGATCACAGTTGATAAGCATTGGGAGCAGGGTTGTGTACCTGTAATCTTTTATCTTTTATTCATAGATCATTTGACGGAATAAATACATCTGGGGTGAAGGGATGGCTAATAAGATTTTGATGAGAGGAAAATGCGGGGGGAAGAAGTAGAGGCAGTCAAGTCAAGGGGTCAAGAATTCACCCAGAGGGTCTGGCCAGAAGGGGTGTCCCTGAACAGGGTCCGTGGGCGATGTGGGCACCAATCAATGTCATGGAGGCCTTTCATTTTGTAGAAGTTATGAGAGCTGCCAAAGGATGGGAAGAAGGTGCCCCATTGTCTGGCAAAAACTAGAATAACTGTTCAAACTCTACAAGGAAGAGAGTTGGCCAACTGCGTCGTATTTTTCCATGCCAAGTCACTGTGATAGTGACTAATACTTTCATAGCATCTTCTTCTCCTTTTTTTCAAGATTTTATTTATTTTTTTATTTATGAGAGAGAAAGAGAGAGAGAGAAGGAAGAGGAGGAGCAGAGTGAGAGAGACAAGCAGACTCCCCGCTGAGCGTGGAGCCCGGCGTGGGGCTCAATCCTATGACCTGAGATCACGATCCGAGCTGAAATCAAGAGTCAGACGTCTCACTGACGGAGCCACCCTGGAGCTCTCATAGCATTGTCTGTAACGGGATCACGTCCCCATGAGAATTCTGATGAACTTACCTCTTACCTGATCTCAAGAGTGTGCCAGTACATGGAAATAAATCAGTAAGGAATTCTCAAAATGTGTAAAATCAATTGATTTGACTTGCCGTTTCTGTCCTCCTGGGTTGTGAGCTCTGACCTCCTAAGTGGATGTTGACGGAAGCCATGGTGTTCTGGAGAAAGTCCAGTGAAGAACTTGGTGTTTTTGCAACCAACAAATTATCAGATTCCAGTAACTAGAAACTATGCCAATTCAATCGCATGAGGGAAGACTGCTGAATTTTGCTTAAAAAAAAAAATCAAAATTTTCAAAAATGGCAGGTGACCCAAAGTGTCAAAGGAATCTCAGCAAAGCATGTGATGATATTCTGAAATAATATTGCCCTCGGTTCCCTTCACCCTTTCCAAACAGTATGTTCCTAAACTGTTTTCTACTGGGGACACTGAATGTACGTACGTTCAGGCAATCTTGGTTTTCCTGGGCTCAGGAGGGGGAACACAAAGTCAAAGATGAAAAGTCTGGTGTTGTCTTAACATTACTTTAATTCCTTTCAAAGCATTTTGTGGTTACGTGATGTAACTGACAACGAAGTTTCACTCCAAAATAATTACTTCTCGGGATACTTTTCAGGAAACGTTGTTCTCATTGGGTTTGGAAGACTATAGAATGTTGTCACATCATTACGTTCAAAGTCCTTAACATGGCTGATTGTGTAGTTAGGAAACAGGAGAACCCTCTGGGACACACTCTGCACATAGACCAGACCACAAATATTTTAGGATTATTTCATTTCTTGAAAAGACTTCAAAATTCCAAAGTTTTTATTGGAGGTGGAGGAAGAAGCTAACTTTGGAAATGCGGTGGGGGCTCCACGAGGATACCCACTAGTCCATATTCTGTATTTACCCATTTCTGCATTTATGGCTTCCTACATTCTTTCACAAAACATTTATCCAGCACCGACTACATTCCAGGCTGGGCTCTTCTTTGAAACTGTATTATCTCTGAGATAAAAGGGTATTTATTTTATCACTGGCTGAAGGTGTCCCCTCCTAGAGGAACAACTATAAAATAATAAACCATTCCATCCTTCCTTCAACTAACACACACTCCACACCCTGGAAAATACAAAGACAAGTGAGAAATGCTCCCTCCAAGAACTCTCTCCGTGGTCTAATCTCCCACCCGGTCTCAAAGTACAGAATGCTAGAAGCTTCTGTATTTATCATCACCCAGAATATGTTTGAGTAAGACCATCTGTGAAAAGCATTGCAAAAACATATCTATTATCATTCTGATTCATTTTATGGATGATTCCCTTCAGATGTTTGAAAACATGAAAATCGAACACATGTGAGAAAAACAACTTCTTATTGCTTTGTTGTCTTTGTTTATCTTTAAAAAATGGTTTATTTCGTCTTCGGGCTGTGCGATGTCTTGAAGTAACAAGCCAAATCTTGACCATCTACAGGAATTCCAGGGACCTGGGCTCGGACTATCTACAGTGCCTAAAAAAGATTTTTTTTGTAATAGCTTTATTGAAATATAATCCACAAACCACAAAATTCACTCTTTTAAAGTGTACACTTCGGTGGTTTCTCATCTCTTCGCAGTCATGAAAGTGTGGCCACTGTGTCTTTGGTGCCACCCAGAAAAGCACGTCCAGGTGAATTAGTTTTTCTCTTCGAAGCCTCCCCCCTTTCTCTCCCCCACCCCCAAAGCTTCGGCCGCCACTCGTCTCCTCTCTGTGGTTCTGGACTCGCCTGCCGTGGACATTTTGCGTAAAGACATCCCACGGTCCGTGGCCTATTCTTGTCCCTTCCTTCATGTAGTGCAGCGCCTGCCAGGGTCATCCGTACTGTAGTGTATAAGCCCTTGGTTCTTCTCCGTAAAATATCAAGCATTCCGCAGTGCGAATATTCCACATTTTGTTCATCCATCCATCTGTCGATGAACATTTGGGTTATTTCCAATTTGTAGATTATGAAAAATGCCGATAAGAACATTTGTGGACAAGTTTTCCTGTAGATGTAGGGTCTCAGTTTTTTTGGATGGACTCCTCGCGCTAGAGGAGGGGTCATTCGGTAAATCAATGCTTAAGATTCAGAGTGTCACAGGATTGGTGGCCTTGGAGTGCCCCGGTTCCGGGTCGCGCTGCTTCGAAGAAGGAAGAGCTGGACGAGAGGAAGAGTAGTGGGCAGCGAGCACAGCTGACTGAGCAGGAGGACAAAGCTCCCGGAGACACAGGGGGACCCAAGGGGGTTACCCCCAGAGTTTCTAAGTTCAGGGGCTTTTATGAGCTCTTCGGTGGAACTTTCTTAGGCAATCAGGGAGTGCTGAGGGATGCTGATCGGGGCTTGGGTCACGTGTCTGTGTACCTGTTGGGTTAATATCCACGTGCTGATGGTCTCTTTTTGCTGACATCTGGGGGCTTAGGTCTTAACCAGCCTTTGCCTGTGATGTTGACACACGCTTTGGTGGCTCGTTGTCTTATTTAGGATGTTTTGCAGATGTTGTTCAGAATGTCCGTGTGGTCCTGGCCAAGCTGCAAAACAGGGTGTCGGTGTTTGATCCTAGTTGTCCTGACTCCATAGTTTCTTCTTGGGGACCCTGGCCTGACTACCTAACCGTCCAACTCACTCCTAATGGGAGAAAGGGTCAAAGTCTTTTCTAAAATGATTGCAGCATTTTGCATTCCCACCAACAATGGATGAGAGTTCCAATTTCTCCACGTCCTCACCAACTCTTGCTCCAGAAAGGTTTTTGTACTTGTGTGTGGATCAAGTGTCTTCAAGCCTCAGATCTCCTTTCAAAGATTATGATGGAAGCACACCACAACGATCTTCTTTAGAGGAGGCAAGAAATGGTGTCCTTCGTGCACGCTGATCAGTTCCCCAGTCGCTGTGTCCCTCTCTGTGCCAGGACTCTAGGATTCTGGGAAGAGGACCCCTTGCAGCCACTGGGTGCTGAGTGACTCAGCCACTCTCTCTTACTCTTGTCCCGGGGTAGGAAGGAGGATGCATCACACTGGGGCTTTCGGCAGATGTCCCACAGACAGAGAACTGTCTTAGAGACCTAAGAGCAGTCCAGGGACTCAGGCCTTCCAGGGCTATGAGCTTGAAGAGCTCATGGTTCGTCTCTCATTCCACAGAGATTATCTATATATTCCAGTTGGAACTTTTGACCTTTCTAATGATTACTATGTATCTTTTATGAAGCCTGTGCTCAGTCATCTGATAAAGGTTTCATACTGTCAACGGCTAAATGTTTCCCTTAGGCACATTCTTTAGGCAAAATTAAGATGCATGGCGCAGCCCCAGGTGACAGCCGGGAGCAACCCATTCAGCGAGTCTTCAGGAATTCATGACTTGAATAACATGTTCAAAGGACTCACCTTTTAAAAGTTAGAACAGACTGTCAGTGACCTACAAAGACTTGAAATTCTATTAAAATGTGAAAATGTAGAGTGTGCTTCAGGAAGAGTTCGACCTTCCCTTTCATGGGGCCAGTGTACGTTAACAACTGAGGAATGGACATGACCTTAGACACAAGAGTGTATGTGAAAGTGAACTTGATCTTACCCAGGGAGGTGGAGGGTCTTGGGTGAATTTTGTTGGGATGTTGACATGCCGTGTTGTTATTTGAGACGGTTAAGTCACGCACAGGCACACGCAAGCATACACAGGCGTGCCCGCACACGCACACATGGATTATTGGACAACAGTGTCTGTGAGATCTTACTACCCAACACTGCTGTCATGAAGTTCTTCGCAAACCTCGCCCCTGAAAAATGTGCAGAATTATTTAAAGCAGCTGGTAAAACCACTCGCTTATCCAATTCTCAAAAGTGTTCCTCTTCCTGTTGCCCATCATACTCCTCTTACTCTGGAAACTGAGTCCATGTCAGGGGTGGCTGCTGACGGATTTTCTCATGAACAGAATACAAGCAAGTGGGAGGAAGTTTCAGTCCATCCCAGAGACTCGTAATGTCTTCTGCTTTTAGCCGAAGGGCACCATCTCCATCCCTTCCTTCTGGTACTAAGATCTTCACGTTAGAGGTAAAGACATCAATATGCCATCTTATTTGCTACGGAAACTGTAATCAAGATTATTGCTCTGCTTGGAAACAGAACACAGCTGGAACCACTGCACTGCCTCCAGTCCATTCAGAATTTGGGCCACCTTCAGGCATGACTTCAACCTGCCCAGGGTACTTTGCAGGAACAGGCAACCCAGGAGTCTCATGTGTCGAATGTCCTGGGAAGACCCCAGACAGAACGGTCTGCTCCATCCACCTGCCTGGGCGCCTCCGCTGCTCCGTGCCTGTCTGTGTCTGGGTGGGACCCATCTCCCTCTAGAAGACACACTGTGGGGCAATGGGGGTCTTGGCCATTTTTGTGTCCCCCGGATCTGTGGCATTTGGTAAACATGGCACCCCCCGTAGGGTGGATCACCATCATCTCGAGTCCTTTGCCTAAAGAAGTATTCCGTTATCACTTCCACGGGGCTGCACCATCCCATTTGCTGGTATCGGGGAGGCAGGACTTCCTCTCTGCCATTGCAGGGCACTGTCTACACATGAGCATTTAGTTGACCTGAGACAGGTGAAGAGGGAAAGCGCACACGGATGTGTACGTGTCCGTGGGAGCCGTAGAGAAAAATGACGACCCAAAGAAGTGGCAAAACGACCTACTGGGTTGAACAAAAGCAGTTGAGGGAAAGTAACGAGACAATAAGGGAGACGTCAGAAGATAAAAGGTATTTTAACAAGGTCGGTTTGTACTGATTTTCCTCCACCTTCTCTCCTGTCCCTGGTGAGGAGAAGGGTTTTTTCCCTCCCCATCCGGGGAGGGAACTTTCAGAGATGGGGGGTTAGCTCTTGCTTTTTGGAATAAAGGGGAGGGACAAGCATCCTTCCCACACCTTCTGTTTTTCAAATGCTTCAGCTCAAAAGAATCATTATGCCAGAGCCGCATATTTTCAGGTGACAGGTTCTGCCAGCCTTCGTTTGTTTGTGCAGATGACGTCTGTTTGTCCTCATACCCTTGCTTTAGAGAAATAAAAGAAGTGGGGTGTGTGTGTGTGTGTGTGTGTGTCTGTGTGTGTCTTAGAACAGTGCCTGGCATTAATTTTTTTTAATCTTTTATTCATTTATTTGAAAGACAGAGATAGAGAGAGGAGAGGGTGAGTTGGGGAAAGAACAGAGGCAGAGGGAGAAGCAGGCTCCCCACTGAGCAAGCTGCCCAATGCGGGACTCGATCCCAGGACCCCAAGATCATGACCTGAGCCGAAGGCCAGCGTTTAACCAACTGAACCACTCAGCTGTCCCAGTGCCTATCATTTAATAAGTGACTTGTAAGTATCATTACTTTTAGTTTAAGAAAATGATCTGTGTGGGTAAATTTCCACCAAATTTTAGGCCAATATGACTCCATGATGTATTTTTAAAAATGTGAAAATTCAGACATGTTTACCTTGCACACAAGCTCAAAAGACTTTAACTTAAACTGAACATCTAGTCTATAAAAATGCATTATTAATTTAGTTAGTAATCAAAGTCCGAACAAATCCAGAACGATGCTGTCTAATTTTTCTTTCGTCCTTCCCAGCTAGAGACATTAGCAGACCAGGGAGAAGAAGGTTCACTCTGCAGAGTCTGCCTGTGACCTGGTTACATGTAATTACTTTATCTGTGATCCAAGTATTTGTCTGGGGCTATCGAAATTATAAGCTTCTTGACCATGTGCCTCATTCAATAGTGAGATGCGTAGCCTAAAGGCTCTCATTAATCGAATGGGTAATAGAAAATAAACTTGTGTATCTTTCTCCTTACATCCAAGCCTCTGCTAAGTTTGAACTTCTGTGATCATGGAATCACTTCCCATTTACCAAGGACAAAATGCAGTCACTGCTGAGTCACTTTTCATCTTCAATTCTTAACTTTGGTTTTGGTTTCCAACCACAAACATTACAGGTTTGATGTGATTTACGTATTTAGCTAAAACAGACCGAGCATATCCCTCAATGTCTCTTTTCAAAAATCTTTAATTGTATCTGTTCGTTTAGCCTGGTTTTATTCAAATTATGTCTCCTCGGCTTTGCCCACACCAGACGGCGGGTCCGTGAGAGGGTGCTCCGTGCTGGGGTTCGGCTCCGCACAAACACCAGAAACAGAGCTCAGAAGTAGTTGGCGAGACCTTGGTGCATTCTTCACTTCTCATCTTCAAACCACCAGCCATTTAATGTCAAATTCTGCAACAAAAGACAGAAATCATGAACATACAGGGCAAGTGGCCCGTACAGAGCCCCCCCGGCGTTCTCTGCAGGGGTGAAATCCATACCCACCGACCCCCACTTGAGGACCGTTTTCTCCTCGGTAGGAACTTCTCTTTTTCCATTTGGCTCGTTACCACGATTTTGCAAGCACAGAGAGTTCTATTTACATAAGAGCAAATTCATGTGTGGAAGAGTCTTATCGGGAAAAGCAGATCCAAAACTTCCAAAATTAATACATCAATAGAGGGCTCCAGCCAATTCTACATACGATAGACTAATCAAATGTGGCATCACGGAACATTTATCGTAGGGGAAAATCTCCAAGTCAACGCATTTTACTTATTCTCTTTTCACATCGGAGACAATTTAGGTAAAGGCAGCTGGTCGGCTCCACAAATGGAGAGGGGAAATGAGATTTTCTTTTGGAGACCAAGGGAGAAAAGTGATTTTTTTTATTTGCATAATTTGGGGGGGGGAGTTGACATTGGAAATGCTTTTCATGCTCTTACCAGGCCCAGGCCCAAAATAAATGATTCCGACACAGCAGTCCAGGTGACGGATAAATGACAGGTTCCACGGATGGAGCGTTCTGGAGAAAAGCTCGATGTATCATCTGCTGGATCCTCAGGTGGCCAGACAGTCCTGCCCATCTCATCCCGCACACTGTTTATGTGTTTCCATTTGCATGAACCTTCTCTAAGGTCTTGCCCGGCTGATGTTTCAAGTTAATGATAGGCACTTGGGGAAAGATTAATGTCAGGAATGCAAAGCTTCAGCAAACTGTTGAAGAGTTTCACCACACAATTAGTCTCTCTCTTTCCTCTGCTACAAACGTGCAAGGAACGAATGCCGGGAGCTAGCACAGGTCTGTCCGTGAGAGCAGGGCAATTCCGCTATAAAACTGATGGCAAGATGGCTCTCTGCTCTCAGTCCTTCCTGCTGCTCTCCATGCCTCCCTTCCTTGCCAAGCACCAGGGGCCTCAAGGCTGTTTCCCCTTCGTCTGAGCCCTGGACAGTCCCCAGAGAGGATGGGAAAGGCAGCGGGGGCGGGAGCGGAGTCAGCATTTCAATGAGGCAATGCCACATTCCCATCTCCCTGAGTGTCCCCTGATCAGTGTCCCCTGATTCTCTGTATATTTCCAGCCTTATCTTCATTTGACGTAGGACGTCTTAGGACGACTCTCTCTCTACTGCTCTCAGAGACCAGTGAGAAGAAGGAAGGCCTCCCCCGAATCCCCATTAACCCCTTACTTACTGGACCGTGGTTTTCCGAGGACTCCAGAGAAGAAGAGAGAACACGAGGACATGCAAGCGAAGGACACAGGATGCTTGGGGACCGTGCTGTGTCTCAAGGGGAGGAAATCTGTCATCGGCTCTCACAGCACCTGCTGTCCTCTCATTCAGCCTCTTCTCTGACTCTACCCAGGGTTGGACCCCATACGTATCTCAGTCACAGGATGACCCAAATATGTCACCTCTCCACGGAGCCAGTGAGAGGATGATGGTAATCACACCCACGTTTGTCTCTATCCCAGGGGACTGGAACTTGCTTGCCCACTGGACCTCCTAAACAAGGGGGACAGGACAGTGCTTAGAGAGCCACAGGGGGCTTCCATACCCAGCTGTGCAGACCATCCTCATTCCCGATAATGTGCTGCGGGGCATGGGCTACCAGCCTGGACGGTTGCCCAGTGAGATTTTTGGAGCCCAATATGAACTTTGTATTTTAGAAGAAAAAAATTTTTCCCTCTTAATTCAGGTACATAGTGATTTAGGAAGGAAAATTTAAAATGTAGAGGCTAAGCCACTTTGTTCCAAGATTGGCAGGAGCTGAGGGAGAAGAAGGAGTCTCTGGAAAATGTTGGTGCCTGACTGGTTTCCCAAAAGAGGCAAAGATGGCGGCTGTCTGTGGGGAAACAAAGAAACCCCTGTCCCCTGCGTGCGGTGACAGGGTTGCCTAGGCCTGGAAGAAGGAAACTCATAGCTCTACCTCGGTGAAAATGGGCCCTTCCTGCCACTCTTGATATGTTGGTCTATTCGGTATTTGGACAAACATCCACCAAACATAATTTGAGCACATGACGTCTCCCATGAGTTAGAAGACTGCCCCAATCACCACAGTGGACTGACAGTTTGTGCCACTTTCCAGAGATCGGACAACTATCTGAACTGATGTCTGATTCCCTTCGTCACCCGAGCTGAGGTTTTGGTGAGACCACTATTCGACTCAAATAAATAACATTGACCGAATCGTGCTGAATTATGTGCAGTCCAACGTATTTTGCCGCCCACTTATGACTCCATCTGGGGGGCGCTCAGCACGGGGACGAATTCTCCTGCCAGCTGCCACCACGTCAGCACCTCAGTGAGCAGGTGGGGCCCTCAGGGCCCCTGCCTCAGACCACCCATGGGCTGGCCGACTGCCACAGCCGTGGACTTCCGTCATCTGTGTGTTTTTATGTCTGTGCCCGTGTGCGTAAGTCAGAAGAGAGGACTTGGTGGGGGGTAGGAGTCCTTGAAAAGACCCTTCATGCCACTGCTACCTTCACAGTCTGCAAAGAAAGAGAATTCAAAAGCCTCTTTATTCCTGGAGGAAGAAAAAGGCGTCCATGAAAGATGGGGTAGCTCCTTACCGTTCGCCCTCCCGCTCTCTGCTTGTGTTTGTGATTAAGAGGTGACTCATGCATCACCCCACCCTCTGGGTTCAGGGTGTACCCTGGAGGACATCAGTCACACTCCAGGGAAGGAGGACAGGGGCAGACACGGTATGGCCTGGATGTTCTCCTGTCCACGAAAGCAGCCTTCTAGGGTCTCCGGGAGGAAGCATCCTCAGTACCTTGTTCATCCGACCACGGTTACAGGCAGACCTGAGCTCTGAGATGTGGCCACATCCCAACAGCCATGTCTTGTTTTGGTAGAGCTTGGAAGGCGCAGGGCTCTGGGTTGATCATCTCAGGAATCCAGGGAGGTGCCAGCATCATTGTCTTAGGAACGTGGGATGTGCAGCGAAAAGGTTGAGCAAAGTGCAGCCCATTGGATGGGAGCTAAGGAAGCCTCTGTACCCCCACAAAGTAGGGCCAGTCCCTCCTTTCTGTGGGATCCCATGGCAACAGATGGGACAAGGGGTGAGAAAGTATGATCAGTTACAGAAATACAGCCTTGCACTTCTGGCCTGTAACACTCACTGAATTTAGGGATGATAAGTGCCTCCTTATAATGATACAACGGAGGTGAAGAACCCCACAGGCACCCCTTTCCAAGAGCACCATTCCTTGCCTCCTCCTAGCACGCTCCCCTTGGAGAACAGCCCTGACACAGCTGCTCTGGGAGAAGGATGGAAAGTCTCCCGTCCAGGTGTGTGACCCGTCGGGACATTGGAACAGGGCCCTGCCTGATCCCAATGGAGGAAACCAGACTCTTTCTACCCCCAGCCTGGGGTCAAATCACAGAGGCCAAGGGCGGCTAAACCCACAAAGTCACGGACGGTTGATCCTGGTTACTCACGATTCTGTACGTACAGCTGTCTACTTGCTGAAATTTACACATAACCCCAAAACCAGTCACCGGGGGCTTTCACATTCGTGCACAGACGTGCCCAGGGCAGATCCCTGAGTGTCCTGACCCACACAAGTTCCAACACAGCCACCCTCGCCTTCTTGTTTCATCTGTCTTCCTGTAAGTAAGTGCTTTTTGCGGTCTATTAAGTGCCGTGTGTTATGCCTTCTTGTGCGTTTTGTTAGTGACCCCACTGTTTAAAATGTCTCCCACACATCGTGCTGAAGTAATGCCTGGTGTTTCTAAGCCCAGCGAGTCTGGGACGCACCTTCCGGAGAAAACCCGTGTCAGATCAGCCTTTGTCCAGGCACGCGCTGTAGAGCTGAAGGCCAGGCACCCAATGTTAGTGACTCAACCATACACATCAAATAAGTGTCTTTAAGCAGAAATACACATGAAACAAGGTTGTGATCAGCTGATGAAAGTGAGACAAGCGAGGGCTCACAGGAACCTAACCCTGTCCTTCCCTAGAGTGAAGAAACGTCCGTGTAGGCCAGTTCCGTGTTTGTGGCGACTTCATAGGACATAACTACGAAGAATCACATGAACCGACGATGAGCCAGCACCAAGATCATCAGTTCCTGGCCAGGCTGGGTCAAAGAAAGGACATGGGGGTGGGGGGCGCACGCGGTGCGGGGAAGCAGCTGCTCGTGGAGGAGAGAGGTCTGCGTGGACAGGAAACTTCCCGCTTCGCAGTCTTGAGTCCCACGCACTTGAGCTGGGCAGCCTTCAGGCGGTTGCTCGAGATCCCCCACACCCAACGGTAAAAGTGCATGAGCTCAAGAAAGCATGGATGCCTTTCTGTTTCTTACAGATGTATCTGTATAGACGGAAACTACCCAGTGTGACCCGTAAAATCTCATAATAAGATCTCCAAATTGAGTTATTCTCATCCTTGGCACTAATGAAATGGAAGAGAAATTTATCAGGTGAAACGTTAGACCCTGATCCGTGACCTCAAATAGCCTAACATCCACAGTATGCCTGTGCTCTGGAGTTCCCAGTCACCCTGTATTTCTTTGGAACAACTTCTACTTTTCTTTAAAAAAATCAGAATGTAGTTACTTAAATGTTCCTCCATCACCTTCTACTAAAGTAATATTTTCCACCTTTCGTGCTTGACCTTGGCCAAAAAACTGAAATCCTGATAGAAAGATGAGGCAGAGCATAGTGATCTGGAAATCAGAGGTCCTTGTCATCAGAGCAAATCTACGGCCTCCTGATGAGATGATCTTACAAGAAGAACAACCTTGTTCAGCTTTGCAAACCTATTTCCATTTCTTTGCTGTTCAGGGTAATTTGTGTCTAGCGCTAAAGATCAAAGCAGAGCAGAAAAGATCCAGAAACCCGACATCTTTCTCATTTATTTGCCTGCTATGATAAAGGAAGTAAGGATTACTACAGTGTCTGGAATGATGACTCTTTGCCAACTATTTCCTATACATCGGGGATAGAGTGTTCAATGATCCTGCAAGGTCCTTCTCACAGCCGCCGTTTTCCACAGCAGGAAGCTGAGGACTCACACAGATGGAGAGGAGCCCGACATCACACAGAGGCAAAACTAGGAGGAAAGCTCAGATCTACTTCACTTCAGAGTCATGCTGTTTTCACTTAATCGTGTTACTCATGACGGAGTGGGGTGAGGGAAGGACACGGAGAAGGGTTTCCATAGACTAGAGTTAGGGCAACAACAAGGCCGCATTTCCTATCCCTCTGCAAGAATTTCTCAATCCAATACAATCTGTGATGCCCATAGGGCAGACAGAACAAAATAAACTGGCCGACCCATTCTCAGGGGCATTAGTCACCGGGAGTTCTGCCGCGGGTGACAAACACTGTTTCGTCCTAAGAGCGGGAGACCCCATTTACAAGCTAAGAGCGGCCTCCGCACGATGGAGAAGGCCTCCGAGCTCAGCCCGCTGTCCTGCTCCCCCCGGAAGACGGCCTCCATGCCCACTGGGCTAGCATTCCTGTGGATGGGAAAGGATGAATCTGGAACACCCAGTTTCACAATCTTTAACTTGTCGTTGGCTCATCTGTGGTTAGAGGAGCAAGTCCTACTTGTTTTTGAGAATAAATATGTTACACTTTATACACACTAAAAAGCACACGGCTTAGATTACATGTAAAGCCCAGGCTGCGGGGTGCGCACAACTGGACAGATTTGGCCCCACAGTAAATGGAGCATATCTGGTCCAGAGCGTTTGTATCACAAATATATGAAGTGTTTATGTGGCCCACTGGTTGCCATTTGTGCGCCACGAAAACCCAACAAACGGCAGAGTTTTGGACACAACCTCACTGGCACCCATGCAGAAGGTATTTCTTCATGGTATCTCACCAACCTAGTGCTTCAGCAACTTGTTCTCTGCCTTCGACTCATGAGTCGCACGTGCGCTCGGTGACCCATGTGGAGATGAGATCCATGACGTGCGTCCTTCTACAAGACAGAATGCAAATGAGACCAAATATATACGTATAAACTCTAGTTACCAACCTCCTCGGGGATTTCCTGCAATGTTTAACTTGCAAACATGGTCTCCAAATGTAAAAGCAACGTGACCAAGGACCCTGACTCACTTCGGCTTGTCAACGGACACAAGGTCCTGAGTACGCTCTGCCCTGTCTTCAGAAGTTGATGCTGTGGGAGACCTGAGCCCAGAGCAAAGCTGATGTCCTTCCCTCTCGCTGGTTCTGGTGCCCAAGGACAAGAAGCTGCCTTGCCGGTGGATGAAGGCAATGTCCCCCCGGCCCCAAGTTTCTTAGGAATCCCTGCAGAGTCCCCAGGGACCACCTCACTTTCCTGGATCTTCCAACAAAATACAACGTCATACAGCAAGTGTGCTGATAGTTTTCAAGAATGGCTCTAAAATTCTATCTTTAGCCTCTAAATGTGGTACCTCAAACTTCATTTACTGGAGCAACTCAACCCTCTGTTCCTCACTGTCCACGCACGTGACGGCAACGGCTACGTGCACATCTCGCTTACCGTTTCCCTCTCAAGCCAAAACTCTTCCGGCCACCTCTTTCCCCTATTTGTCTCCTCTAGTTTTCTTTTCTTAGCTCTGAGCAGCTCCCTCATCATCGGTCAGGGAAAGAGTGGATGTACGCGGCTCGGAGGGCTCTGCCCCAGGGCGAGGGCCGCCAGGCTGACCCCGTGGAACATTGTCTTTGCACAGCGCCTTGATGCTCTTTACGGCTGGCACGGAGGGCTACACGTATCCCATGCTCATGGATATATTTCGGCTCAGGGATCATGTCAGTTACAGTATCTGGATGTGTCCCCAAATAGCGCCAGGTGGAGAAAGTGTCAAAAGAAAAGCAGCAGCAAATGAAATGAGTGTATCGAGAGAAACTTAAAAGGATTGGTTTTGTGTGCACAGCTAAGGTGGTCACTTAGAGCTTGACAGTTTCAGAAGGGCTTGGGGGGTGGGGGTCGAGCCTCGAAGGAAATGACAGGCAAAGCTGTCTCTGACAAAAGCCGATTTCTACTTCCAGGGAAAATCATGGTTGGATCGTTACACTTCAATCCATGCATTCCTTTGTTTTAACTTCTTCATTTGTGAAATACAGTGCCATCGTTCTACTTAATAGCATTATAAAATAATCAGCAAAACACGGTAAATTTGAATTATCTGCGCACATCTTGAATCTCCAGTAAATAATAGAGGGAGGAGAGGTGGTGATCGGAAAACATCCCTGGGATAATGGAGCCAGGAGCCATAATCAAGCAGGTGTTTTTGAGGAACAAATCATTCCACAGACAACTTGATTGCTTTTTTGATGGAATTACAAGATTTACAGATGAAAGCAACATGCTTGATGTAATACGTCTAGAATGACAATTAAAATACATTTTATACAGTATTGCACAAAATCCCACTTGCAAAATCCATTTGTGTATGTTGGGACTGTCGCTAGAAGAGAAAGCCAGGCAGAGACCGCCAGCCAGTGAGTGGGAACAGACAGTACTGTCTTCTCGTTCCATACTTAAACCTTAACTTACAAAAACAACAACAAAAATGACCTTTGCTTCTGAGTTGAAAATCTGTTTAAAAATCAACAGTCAAAAGGTTGTCATACATACTGACCTTGTTGGATATCTGGAAGGTCAGAAATTGTGCCAAAAACTGATAGGACTTTGGATCATCAACCATGGTTTCTTGAGCAAAAACCAAGAGTCCAGGGATTTAAGGAAGCCTAACATGTGCCCTTGGAGACCTCACTGAAGACAGCCTACCTGACGTGGTAGAGGCGTTCACTACAAAGGGACTCACAGTGACATACAACACCTGCTTGGAGGATGCAGGAAGAAACAGCCAAGAATTTCAGGGCACAGAGGAGTGTCAGAGAAAAGCCCCCGCGTGAGTGGCTTACAAGGGGTCCCCATCGCGGTGTGTGTCCAACAGGGGAAGGGCGTCTTCAGTGACCAAGCGCCCGCCGCACTCCATAGCACACCTGTGCCCGCGAAGTCTAGCATGAGGTTAAACACGGGACACAAGACCCAGAACAGAAATCAGAAAGCGCAGGCTTCCCACCTCCAGTGCAGGGGTGCTGGAGAGCAGGCGGCCACATTTCCGATGTCGAACTGTAGCATCGGTCAGCACCAGGTAGCAGGGAAGACTAATGACCTTTCATGGCATATAAAGACCTGGGGATAGAATTCAACGCATGTGAGGGAAAAAAATGAAGCTCGCATCTCCAGTTAAAAGGATTAATAAAGCAGGAAATGGAATGAAAACACAGTACGCGGGTCTGCAAAAGCAGCAAATGCACAGATGTAAACAGGGTTTCCTACCTACCCAGGCACAGGGACACAGTGTCAGCGTGGGAATGAGCCAGGGACAGGGACATGATGTCGGCGTGGATGAGCCAGGCACGGGGACACGTGTCGGCGTGGGGATATGATAAATAAAGGGGAGGGGCTGCTGTAGGAGCTCATTCATCACACCAGAAAGAAAATGATTGGGCTTAAAATTAATAAATGATGACCATGGTTACAAACTTATGGAGGAGATAAAGAAAAACAAAACAGCAGAGCAACATCTATAGGGACTGGAAGCATTCCGCTCCGGGGACGGGACTGGCGCGCTGGGAGGGAGGAGTGAGGAAGACAGCTGTCTGGGATTGCCTACATGCTTCCTCCTATTGGATTTTGCTTAAACAGGCGCATAATTATTTGAGTAACAGCAAACATTTAGAGCAGACATCAAGGCCTACCTATGATAGAAAAGAACAGAGAGACAGAGACAGAAAGAGAAAGAGGAAGGACAGACAGACAGACAGACAGAAAGGATGAAAACATCCCATGGCCGAGGATGTATTGCTGAAAGAAAATGCCGCAGATGGTTTCAGTCGTGATGGCCGAAACACATCACGGGGCTCCGAGGTTGAAAATTCCAGATCCAGCCCTAGGAGCTGATGGACAAAGAAGATAGAAACAATGTCGTCTTCAGAGTTTGGATTCTGGACTCCTGGGAAAAGCCTGGAATCTGGGGAGCTATGTTTCTATTTTTCCCCCTAAAACTAATACCTCTCAAGAGCTGCTAGTAAAAATGAAAACAATAAAAAAAAAAAATGAAAACAATTATAATCCTGTGACATCTGCGCCATGCCTAGGACTGCCAGATAACAATGTGGGCACTGCCCACGCGACCATCACGGAGGCAAGACACAGACGTGAGTTTTTTCCCACTGACAGCAAGATGCTGTCCCTTGTGCGGTGGAAGCTTCCTTTCCTGCTGTTCGGGGAACCACAGCTGAGAATGACCCAGGGCCGGGCCCTTCTCAACTGCCCTCCACCCGACAGGAGCCACGGGCTGTGCCCACCTGCCTCTGCCTCCCAGCGTGAGGGGACTGCCTACTGGCGCAGGAGGAGAAAGGCCAGTCGCGACCAAGGCTCAACGGCAGACCACTTTCCAGAGCTCCCTGTGGGATCAGACGATCATTGCACTAGCCAAGAATACAGCCTGCCCCAGAGCCTCTTTTGGCTTCCCTCCCTCCCTTTCTCCCGACGGTATCCCCTCCGTGAATCACAAGCATCCAAACCCCATCCCAGGCTCTGCTTCTCGGAATCCTGCTCAGAGCAGAGTTTGCAGAGAAGGACAAGGTCACTAACGCCACCAGCTCCAAAGTGACACAGCCCGAATTAAACCTGGGCTGTCCAGGGAGGAGCCTGAGAGCCGAGTGGGAATGAGGTCACCTGCAGAGAGAGCAGGGGGGAGAAGGTGTACCGAGGCGGTCCCAGCCCTGGGTCTCCTCGGCCTGTGGCCCCCCAGCCTCCTTGCCCTTCAAGGGGGTCAACCCCATGAGGCCGTAAACTGTCACTGCACTACGTCTGACCCCATTGTGTTTCTGCCACTTGCGACAAAGAATCTAAGACAGCATCCTTAACATAAATAGGGAAGTTTGGGGGTGAATCGTTATCTTGTTGAAGAGACAAGATAATTAGCTTGTTCTTGGCCACATTCAGGTGGAGATGCCCAAGGAATGAAGAAATTGTGTAACAGCCCTTTGCTAAGAGAAAGAAGAATCAATGACATGAAACACGGGTATAAATCTTGGGCTGGCTACTGAGGCTTTCCATTGAAATGAAGTTGTAAGAGGGGTGTTCCCGGGGAATCGATCAGGCTCTGATGTTAATAGGGCCACCAGATCCTATGAATAAAAAGAGAGGATACCTCATTAAACCTGAATTTGCCCACAGAGAGTGAACAGTATTTTAGTACGAGCTTATCCTGTGCAATATTTAGGGCAATCTACGCTAAAAATGTTTCATTGTTGATCAGAATTCCAAATTTAACTGGGTAGCCTATATTTTTTCTAACAGCCCTGTTAGTAAGGCACCTTTGCAAGCTGAATTTCTGAAGCTGCTAGATACCGTTTTTTGGGGGATTTTTACCTTTTAAAAAAAACAATTGCTTTTCTAAGATATCGAGTAGATACAAGATGACTCAAAACTATACACAGGTTACAAAGAACAGGGCTGGAATGAGTGCTCTGGTGCCCACCAGCAACCAGTGAAAGAACGAGAACACTCCCCACACCCCGGGGGCCCCACCCACCTTCCCCATCTCCCCGCACGCTCCCCCAGCACACACACCACCTAAGCGGTCTGCTCAACATTACTCTTTTAACCATACGATTTATCTTTCGCACGGTCTGCTACCTAAAACACGGTATAAGAAATTACACAGAGAAACCTGTATAGCCACTGTCCGGGGTGGGAAGGTGATCAGAGCTGAGCCCCAGAAGGTGCTAGAACCTTCCCTTGTGGTATCTGGCTCCCTCCTTCTACTGACAACCACTGTCTAGGCTTCTCATGAAAATCATTTTCTTGCTTTTCTTTACAGTCTTAACATCTTCATGTATATTCCTCAGCAATATAATTTCATTCTACCTGCCCTTGACACTTACATAAATGGAATCCTTTAGTTAAAGGGGATATTCTGTATTAGTGCAGTTGAGTTGCTATACCACAGGTGCAAGACTTAACCAACAGAGTGCCCCCCCAACCCAGAGTTCTGGGGACCGAAAGTTGTAGGTGGATGGACTCCTTCATCATGTTGTCCAGAACTTCTCTATCCTTCTGTGTTTGTCTGCTTGTTCCAACACAGTTACTGAGACACATGTGTTAAAAGTCACCCAATGTGGTTATCTGTTTCCTCTGGAAGGTTTGGTTTCTCCTGGAGCTGCAGATGGTCCCTTTGGGTGTGTTCCTCACGTGGCCTTTTTTTCTGTGCATTCCTGGGTGTCTCTTCCTCTTTTTGCAAGGACACAAGCCATATGAGATTACAGTCCACCCCAGTGTGAGTGTGTGTGTATGTATGTATGTGTGTGTGTGTGTGTGTGTGTGTGTATACATACATACAAATGGTGGAATATTACTCAGCCATAAGAAAAGAATGAAACCCTGTCTTTCCCAAGATAGGACCTGGAGGGCTTATGCTAAGTGAAATGATTCAGACAAAGAAAGACAAATACAATATCATCTCACTTACATGTGAAATCCAAAAAACTGAACAAATAAGCAAACAAAAAATGGGAACAGATTCATAAATACAAGGAATGAACTAGTGATCGTTGGGAGGGAAAGGGGAGAGGGATGGAAGAAACAGCCGAAGGAGATTAAGCGCTACAAACTTCCACTTATAACAATAAGTAAGTCGCGGGGATGTAATGTGCAGTGTAGGAATTATGTTCAATAACGTTGTAACAATTTTGCATGCTGACAGAGGGGAGCTATGCTTACAAAACTTACAAAGCTACACCTTGTATCCCGCAAGTTTTGCTGTGCCGCAGTTTCATTGTCATTAAGTTCAGAGTGTTGTGTTTCCTATGATCCAGCTCAGATTTTATTTGACTCCTGAACTCTTTGGTAATGTGTCCCATAACTTCCAAATGTGCCTGAGTTTTCGGGTTCTCGCTCAGTTAACTGGTTTGGAGCTGAATTGCATTCTGTTCAGGGAAGAGACCCTGTGTGATTTCAGTCCTCTGTAATGTATTAAGATTTGCCTTGCTGGCCTGGCATCTGATTCATTTTTACCAACGTCTCATCCATATTCTGTGGCTAAACGATGGACTCCTGAGCCTGCTTCCTTCATCGTGTTGTCCAGAACTTCTCTATCCTTCTGTGTTTGTCCGCTTGTTCCAACACAGTTACTGAGACACATGTGTTAAAAGTCACCCACTGTGATTATGTTTCCTCTCAATTTTTGCTTCATAGGTTTTAGTACATAAGAATTATTAGGCACATGCAGATCCTAGGTAGGTTTTTTTGGGGGGGTGGTGAGAGCAGGTGTTTTTAACCTCTTATCACTACACGTAACCTCTGTATTAATGTTTTTTGTTTTAAAATTTATCTCTTCCCCTATTAATATTGCTACATCATTTTTCTTTGGTTAAATTTCACAAATTAACATTTTCTAACTTTTAACATTAAATCATTTGGAATGCGTCTATCTGTTGGATTTTTTTTTTTTTCATTCAGTTTGAAATGATCTTGGTTTAACCAGTCATTTCATCCCTTTATAGTTAGTGGGATGGCTGATATGTTTTGATTTCTATTTATTATTTAAGTTTATGTTTTTTACTTGTCCCAGGTTTGTGTATTTCTTCTTTTTAAAATTGATTACCTGTTCATTCCATCTTTTTCTCCATTTGTCTGGAATTATGTACTCTTTCTATTCTCTTAGGGATACTCTAGAAATTACACCATACATGGCTTATTTACTCAAGTTCAAAGTTAACCAAAATATTCACCATTTGAGATCATATACACACTCTAAAACAGTGAGTTTGTTACCCTCCATCCTTATGAGAACTGTTAATTTTTGGTTAAGCAACTTCTTTTCATGCCTTTAACCCCATAAGAAACCATAATTTTATCTATGCCCTCTTCATCTAGATTAATCCACACTTTTACCACTTTCTGCTCTTTATATCTTCCTTAATCTCTGACCATCTGGAATACCTTTTCTTCTGCTTAAAGTATATCTGTTGGAATTTCCCTTAATTAGAGTGTTTTGGAGTCAAAATCTTTCAGCATTTGTTTTTCTAAAAATATATTTATTTTGTTTTTATTATTTTAAGATATTTTGTTGGATCAGAATTATAGGCTGGCAGTATTTCTCCCCCAAAACACTGAAGATATTCCATTATCTTTCTTCCACTATGACTGCTGATATAATAGAAAATTCTGTCATTCCCCTGGATATGGATTTTGAACCTGAAGTCCAGGGTTATGCAATGTTTTTATACTGCCCTTTTGGTGAGGGCACTGTTGTTACTGCTTGGCCCTGGCATCATGGGAGGCAAATTATTTCAAACCCTGACTCTGGGATCCCTTCATGGGTCTCTGAGCCATTTTGTTGCTCAAATTCTTTTCTCACAGCATCTACCAAATCAAATGCTTCTGTTTAAATACAAGCTTCATTCCAGGGGTGCCCAGCTAACTCAGTTAGAAGAGCACCAAATCTTGATCTCAGGGTTATGAGTTCAAGCTCCATGGTGGGGAAGGTGTAGAGATTACTTAAATAAATGAAACTTGCAAATAAATAAACAGATAGATAAATAAATACTCTCCGATCCCAGTATTTACATGAAGACCAGCTTCAACTACTCTCTAGACCCCTCGTCTCTGTTAACAACTTACTCAACACTCAAGCTTTTCAATATAAGCTCTTATTCTAGAATCTCCTATTTAATTTTTGTTCTCCTTTTTACTTAGCATATCTGGTATTTGCAATAGGAGGATTCTATGCCACGTTTGCCAAACAAGCTGCTGGAACCAGGAGTCCTAGTACCGGCTATGTCTGTCTAGCTTGTATTTAAATTTTTCCAGAGCCTGGCAAAATATGAGAAGCTTCCCAATTAATTCAGTGACACTTCTATAAGCCTGATGTATTTTTAAAAAATTGTACTCACAAAACAGGAGGAGTTACCGGCCAATTTTCCTTATGAATAGAGATATCTTTAAAAATTAGCGAATGGAATCCAGTAGCATATTCCATCATAATACATCACCATCAAGTGAAACTTATTCCAAGAGTACAAGAATTGCTTAATCTTAAGGTACATATCAATACTACTCAACACGTTTCAAAGAATGACAACCTGAAAATACTTCTAAGATAACATCAATTTTAAAAATCAGGATATTAAAACAAATCAGGATATTAGCAGTCTCTGGAGAATAACCCCACTTTGATGCAAAAAGTAAATGTATCTCGTTGCAGCCCCATAAGAGGCCAAGATAAACCACACAGAAAGGCTTACAGTGCCTCCTCCCACTACCAATAACTTGTTTTCTCCATAATATTTTCTTCAGTTTTCCAAATTCTCCGCAACAAGATAGGTATTACCTGTTGGAAAATATCTCCACAGTAAAGTTTCAGAGTCTCTTGTTACCCAGGCAGATCTAATCCCTCCCTCTGGCCACAGGGACCAACCTCAGGTTGTAGGAATCTTCTAACACTTTTCCAAAAAAGGACCACTAAAAGGAGTCCCTCCACACCCAGACATCATGCTCTTTCTCTGAGCCACTTTATTGCTCAAATTCTTTGCTCACAGCATCTACCAAATCAAATGCTTTTGTTTAAATCAAGCTTCATCCAGGGGTGCCCGGCTAACTCAGTCAGAAGAGCACGAAATCTTGGTCTCAGGTTCGTGAGTTCAAGCTCCATGGCGGGGGGGGGAGGTGTAGAAATTACTTAAATAAATGCAACTTGCAAATAAATAAATAGATAGATAAATAAATGCTAGCCTCATCCTATTCCCTGCAGTAGGACTCCTCCGTCAAATACAACGTGGATTTCTTTATTTTTGTCCCAGTCTCTATAGCCTTGAAGTCCCCTCAGATGACTTGGTATTGAATTCAGTAATAATTTGTCATTTTTCCTGCTGACTATTTGCACATCAATCCAAAACCAGCTTATGCATATCAAAAGCATAAACTTTTTCCTCGTTTTCATATATTTTATGTTTTTCATTTATTTTATATCCAGTTACCAGCACATTCCATAATTCAATATACAAAATCGATAAAAACGCTGGTAAGTCTGGCTCATTGGATATTAGTGAAGAAACAGCACTTTTGAGGGGAAAAAATATGGAAAACCCAGCACGTTTCTTTGGCTCTCTACTACAGCAAGACAAACAGCAAAAATAAAATTTAAAAGAGAAGTACAGCGCAAAACTGTGTGTACTTTTGGTGAAAGCAATCTGATACTAACTTAAACAATCCAACTGTGAAATATTCAGTCTCCCTCCCTTCCTCCTCTCTTCCCTCCCTGCCTCCCACTCTCCTTTCCTTCACTCTTCCAATAAAGGCCTGATTATTGAGTAACTGAGGCAGAGACACTGAAGGGCTGGCTTGCAGTGGGCTGGCATTACGTCTGCAAATGTCACATGAGCTGTAGGCTCACACTGGACCCACGAGCCCCACAGACACTGGGTCACCTAACCAAAAATGAGTACAAAAATGTACGTAATTATTGAGGGGAGTAAATCATTATATGAAGTGGAAGCCCGTCTCCAAAGGTTATTCAAAGGCTGAACATTATTTAATCAGCCACATGCTTCCTGAACAAAACAGAAACATGCAGCATAGACGGCCGCGGGAGAAGAGCGTGATTAACTCAGTTCACGGGCAGCCTGCGTTAGGATGTGTCTAGAGGGTCTAGCCCTCGGCTGGCATGTGATAATGTCACAATTGCCCCCTACGTGACTGTGTTTGGGGTTGGGAAGCATGACGTGGGGTTTGTTCTTCCAATCATTCACTAGATACTCGCCCTGGGACGATAATTCAACTCTCTGTGCTGCTGTCGTGTACCCCTACTTGGAAGGGGGACGTCACATCTGCACGGATGACTTCCCAGACCTGGTGGTGAGGCTCATGTATGTGAAAAGGCTTTTTAAATGACCAGATTTAGTAGGTTAGAAGTAAGCAGTGCTGAGATGATGGCAGCTGAGAGACTGCACAGACGTAAATCTGATTTCGACTTGCTTTATCTCCTACCAGGAGTGAGGCAGGTGACGGGCAGGGGCGTTGGGACAGTGGGGAGGACAGCAGGCTCCAGCTCGCAGCTCCGACCAGGAGCACGTGTGAAGACAGCCCTTCCTAGAAAAGCTACGACGCTGAACAGAGCACCAAAAAGGAGGCAGCTGGAGGTCATTCGTGAACACCCGAGGCAGCCAAGACCCGAGAACCTCGGGCTCCAGCAGGAAGCTCAGCCCCACGCAGGGCTTCACCCTGGTGGTCTCTGCGACCTGTGGTCGCGCTGGGGCCAAGCGAACTGGCAGGGATCTGCGGCTTCAAAGTTTCAAGTTCTAGCAGGCCACCTGCCACCCACACGCGTGACCACCAGGTTCCCGGGGCACCCCCTGCGTGTCAGAGAAGCCCCCGGGCAGAAAATGAGAAGCATGTGATGGTCGTGGGGGATCAAAATCCCCGCCAAATTCATGGCCCGCCGTGACCTCAGAATTTGACCTGATTTGGAAATAGCGTCTCTGGCGATGGAAGGAGGGAAGATACAGATGGGGTTGCACTGGGGACGGGGGCCGCCACCCGAGCATCCTTATGAGAAGAGGAGAGGACACAGAACCCCCAGAGGGGATACCACATGAAAACGGGGGCAGACCCCGCGGCGAGACCTCCAGAGCCCGGACCCCGGCCGCCCCCATACTGTAGCACAGGGGACAGTGGCAGAGATTTCCTTCCTCCCCGCCCCAGTTTGTGCTCCTCCGTTACAGACGCCCTGGGACACTCACGGACACAGCGGGCTGCACACAGGGGCCGGGACCTGGTGGCCGCAGATTCTCGAAGCCGCCCAAAGACGGAGCAGAGCCGGTGGCTGCTGGAGAGAATTGGCCACAGCGCCCAAAGGCTCCAGTGCCTGGGTCCAACCCCCTTCTCAGCCAGTTTGGTTCAGTTCCTGTTCTCCAAGAGCAGGTGCCTCTTTCCACTGACCGCGTTGCTCTGGGCCCTCCCCGCTCTACCTTTCTCCTCCCTCCAGGATTCTGAATTGGCCGAGTGAGGTTGTACCGCTTCCCGAAACATTTGACAGCTCACTGCACTCTCTCCTCCGAGACCATTCCTCTGACTTTACACAGGAAGACCAGAACCCTGCCCCACAAAGCTGAAGGCTAGCCCAGGCTCAGCCAGCGGGGGGGAACAAGGGACTGCATTCCAATCCCAGACCCTCCTGCCTCACCCATCCCTGCATCCCCGAGGCTGCCTCGGTCCCCTCTGGCTTTCTGTCTCTGACACGGTGAAAGCATTGTTTCCTGAGCACGTTGTTTTCTGGAGACCAGAGCCATAATTGAACTCCTGCCTCTCCCCTGATCAGAGGGCGGGAATTAGATCTATAACGCTTGCCACATGTCTATTATGAGGCAAAATTATATCTGATTGCTGGTGATTCATTCGCAGCAGCAAGACTGACCCCCTTGTACCTCTGAGTCGTCACCGGGGTGGCACATTATTGATTGAGACATTGACCTAACGTCTATCAGGGCTCCTTCGTCCTAATGGTTTTTTGGATTTATAGATCGATTATTTTGAGAGTTTTACTTGTACTAATAAACTTTTTCACATCGAGTGAAAATTGGCTAACCATGAAGGTGGCAGCCAGTGCACTGGATGAGAGCATCTTGCGACATCCGATCGCGGGCGGTTACGGGCAAGCTGGGCGCTTGATTTCCGATTTGTAACAATTCTATAGCCTGCTGTTTGCACGGTTATATTGTTCCTGGCGCTTAAGCAGAAAGCCATAATATACAGGGGAAATGTTTAGGGTTTCTAGCCTTTTCAGTTTGGGGAGGGCTGGTTGGTGACGCGCTCTAGATTCAGACCCCTCCCTGCTGCACCCCACGCCCCACCAAGCGAGGTCTGCAGCTTCTACTCACGCTGAAACCCATCAAAGTCAATGATCACAAGAAGGTCACGGACTGCCGGTCCTCACTCCTCTTCCTCTTTCTCCAAAGGCGTTTACTGGCCACTCCCTTCAGTTGTGCTCACGGGCCTCGATCACTCCACAGGGAGCGAAGAGCCTCAGGCTGAGTGTTTCTTAGCAAAGTCAAATACATATTGTCAGGCTTCGATAGGTGTCGATAGTGTTTCTTGTGAAAAATAACTCTATGAATCGCCTTTTCGTCTCTTTTCCTATTCATTTGTCGGTATCCTCTGAGTCTGTTTGTCTGTAACTTCGATGGTATGACAACGCTGTCTTCCGTTCACAGAAGCTATTCTTGAATCACTGTCTTTGAAACAACAACAAAATACTTCACAAAGATCACTGAGCATTTGCCAGGCCCGGTGCTTGCTTCGAATGCGTGAGGGACCAAAGATTTGAAAACACAACCCCTGCCTTTGAGGAATTCATAGTCTGGTGAGACAGCACGCATAGGAGGAAATAATTTGAATCTGTTACGTATCAGTTAGGAGTAGGTTCTACCGCAACAACCTTGGCTTATAAAAATAGAAACTCCCTCTCCGTCCACAGCTGATGTGCTGGGTCTGTCACCAAAATCCTTAAGGACTCAGCCTACTTCTAGCTCAGCACCTCATAATCTCTAGAGTGCATCCCTTAGCCTCATGTTCCAAAAAGGTTGCTGGAACTCCAGCAATCATAAGTACATTCCAATGAAGAGGAGGGGTGAAGGACAACAGAGAAATAACAAAGGGTATAGACAAGTTTTCTATTAAGTAGGTTTCCTAGACACTGTCGGCCAACACATGTGCTTACATTGCATTGGCTGAACTCAGTCATACGATCACACTTGCAAAATGTCATCTTACTAATCAGCAGCCACTGGCCCAGATGTAATTAAGGATTCTACTTCTATTAAAGACACACACACACGCGTGCGCACACACACACACACACACTCACACAGACAATAAAGGAGAACCATTTGGTTGAGCTGTTGCCGTGGAGGTTCAGCAGTTGTTCCTGGGGTGGGGCAGAGACTGGGACACACAGGTCCTCGGCTCCGAGAAGCCAGTGTCCTCCATGGGGGGGGGGGACACCCACAGGCAGAATGAGGGAGGAAGGTGTTCCTGCACCAGCAAGCGAGTGTCCTGGAAGACGATGTGAAAGGGAACCGGTCTGCAGAGACGCGGTGACGAGGGAGCCCCGGGAAGGCCCTGAGTCACAGTCAGGGGGGACCCAGGGAGAGGAAGGCCCCTGGGGGCACACAGAGGCTGAGGGAGAAGCCAGGTCAGCCGCCCACACACAGGCTTCGCAGTTCATGGAAGAGCGGGAACGTTGCAGGTGCATAGCGAGAGCCCGTTCGGCAGAGCGGAGGACGCAGTGGGGAGAGCTGGCAGGGACGGGTCCCGGAGGCGAGGAGGGCCCGCACGCTCCAGAATGTGGGTGCTCTGTAGCCCATTTGATTCGCTGAGACGTCTCTACACCATGCTCTCTCTCCTGTTCTCTCTCTCTCTTAATTTGTATTTTTAAACCCTGCATTTAGATTGTGGCTGAATCGACATCGAACATTTAGACCGGACCTGGGTGCTGCCCGCCGGCTCAGTCCTTGCAATCCATCCCGCAGATCCACCGGGCGGCCAGCGGCCTCCGTCGGCGGACGGGCCCAGGACGGAGGGCCCGCTGCCGTCCGGCTGCCCGAGCGGGCTCAGGGTCTCCATACCGTCTGTGGAGCAGTTAAGTCTGGCATCAGCCGTATCCAGCCTTTCATCTTACTGAACAGCCAAACGCCACTTACTTCACCACAGCCGTGTGGGGACATACACAGGCGAAGACTGGGCCTTTGACACAAATGGGGAGAAAGCACTGGTCCAGTAAAGGCTGTTACTCTAAATGCTCGTGGTCTCACTCGTCAGACTCACCCACTTCTGTCACCGGCTCTGTGGGAAACCCGTGAGTGCTTTTAAAAAGGAGGCCATCTCCTCCTTGCTAGACTTCATAGCCGTGGGAAATAGCAGGTTGTTTCCTCAATGGAGTTACACATTGAGAACGTCGTAAATAGCCAGAGTTTTAAGCTGTTCTCTGCTGTGTAAACAAACGTGTTGGCCGTCGTCTGTCCCGGGGTTGCACATGCGCGTGTCTTGGACTCGGGGGATGGGTGTTCATCCCCTCTCCCGTCCACCTGGGGTTTCTGTGTCCTTGCTGGGTGCGCCCTCTGTCCCTGCTCCCCACTGTCTGCTTCGCCGGAGGATGCCCTGGTCCTCGGTCAGGAACACAGAAGCCACCGTCTGCCCATGCGGGCCTCGCCCCTTCCCCGTCTAAATGGGAGAGGAGAAGGGAGCCAGATGGACCCAACTGTGCCCCCTCGAGGTGCACGGCTGACGTCCTAACGGTGCATTGGGCTGCGTCTGGAGACAGCGCCTTCCGGGAGGTGATCGGGCATAAAGGAGGCTACACGCCCGGGGCTCTGATCTGATGGGACTGGATTCTAGAGACGAGAGACACGCGGAGTCTGCGGGCACGGTGCCAAGGCCACGTGAGGACCAGCAAGAGGCCCTCAGTAGACGCACCCCCAGGCACCTGACCTCAGTCTGCAGCTACAGCTCTCGGAGAGCATGAATTTCTCCTGTTCAGGAGCCCTGTCCGGAGTGTCCTGTGACCAACACGATGCCAGCTTGCCTCTCACCCCTCAGGCCAGCGCGCCACCGCCCTGCTCTCCTCTCTTGAAATCACCACTGCGGTTGTTAAATGCCTTTCCGGAGTCACTGGAAGACAGAGGCCACAGCCGGCGAGCATCCGGCCCAACCGCTGTGTACAAATCCCGTTTCTGACTGTCATGAAATGGACACAACATAACACGGACCCTTCAACAACTTCCGAGTGTTCGGGTCAGTGGCGTGGAGTGCGCTGACATTGGCCACCTGTCTCGTCCATCTACCTCCAGCGCGCCTCCGGCTCTCCCCTACTCAGCCCTAACTCCCCGTGCTCCCCTCCCCCTGCTCCTGACGGCCTCTGTTCCACCACCTCTGTCTGGGAACTGGACGGCTCCGGGGACCTCATACGGATGGAATTTCGTGATATTTCATTTAGCGGAAAGTCTTCAAGGCTTATCCATGTTGTAACGTGTATCACAACGTCCTTTTTTAAAGTCGAATAATATTCCATTGTGTTGTGTATGCACACACGCACGCGCGTGTGCACACACACACACACACACCATATTCCATTTACCCATTCAGCAAATCACTCGTGTTTCTTAACTCCCTTCTCTTATTTAGATGACCTCTTTGTAGGCTGTTTTTTTTTCTTGTTCCTGTTACCATCTCTCCCAGAGGTCCTCAGCCACGGGGCACACCCCCTTCCCCACAGGGGACAGTTGGCGACGTCTGGAGGCTTTCTCATCGTCGCAAGGGAGGGTGACACTGCTGCGCCTGGCGGGCAGAGACCAGGGGAGCTGCCAAGCATCCTACAGAGCACAGGACAAGCCCCAACACAGAGAACCATCCAGAGAACCATCTAGCCCAGACTGTCCTCCTGCAATGGTGAGAAACTCTACCCAGAAGAGCCTAGATTTAAAGGAGATCATTTAGTGCCTCAGCCTGTGTGTTCCTTTGCTTCAGGATTCTGCACACCCTTCTGAATACCCCACAAGAAACAGCGCACCCCTCGCACCCCCCGAGCCCACCCCCTCGCACCCCCCACCCACTCCCTCGCTCCCCACCCGAACCCACCCCTCCTCCACCTGTTCCCTGCCCCTTGCCTTCTGCCCCAGAGTCAATCTGTGCACCCGCGCCTCCTGTCACTTTCTGCCCCCTGCTGATAATCCTGGACTTCAAAATTGGTCCCGGTTAGACTCAATGATCAACTACTTCAGCTTTGACCGACAAGACTTCTTTTGCCTCCGAACCTCAGCCGGGTCTGCCTTCGGGCCATCTTCGTTGTTCTCCTTCTCCCCTACTGGTGGGCTCCTCAGCCACGTTCTCGCAAGCTGCCCGGCCTCACCGTAAGTGTACGTTCTCTACTTCTAACTCCAGCCCTCGCTGCTACAGCACGATGATCTCCCGAAGATTTCTGACCTTGGTGTTTCCCACCGACTCCTAATCTACAACGACCCTCCCCACCACTTCTCCTCTCTTCAAGCACCCAACCCTCCATATCCCTTCGAGAGAAATTATCTCACCCCCATTTACAAAACAGGTCAAGAGGCATCTTCTCCTCCCTTCCTAAACGTCTATCCCACGTCCTCCCACTCTACAACTGTCAGGACTGGTTTCTCTGCCTCCACGCACAGAGCAGACGTCCTCACGCTTCCCACCGCCCAGTCTCTCCATGATGACGACTTACTCACCCCAAACCCAGGTGCAAACCTCCGGCCCTGCTGGTAATTGCTGACCTCCCGGTGGCGTAGTCTGCCTTTGGTCCCCATCCCCAGGGAGGGACTGTGCCGGCGAGTGCCAGCGAGGTCCTCACTCCCACACCACGTGTCTTCTGTCGTCACAGTGACCTCTCAAGGACACTTGATGTGACTGGCGTGCTTCTTTCTAAATTTGACTTCTGTGACCCTGAAATCACCTGCTTCCATTGCAATCTCTTTGGCTTTTTCTTCGCTTTTATTGGCTGTTCCTCTCCCTCCCTCTTATTTTTCTTACATGTTATCATCTCCCTAAACAACTTCTTTGATTGTTCCTCTGTTTTCTTCACTGACAAAATCACGCACTAGCAACATCTCTCATTGTAAAACATTGAGAAAAAGTTCCATTTTTACTTTATTGTGGAGTTAAATTCAATGTGTCCATCCCTGGAAATGCCCCTTTTGCTTCCCCACTTCTGCAAGTGGCACCCACGGCAGAAGCTCTGCAGTCCTCTTTGGCCCCCTTTCTCCCTGTCCCTTAGGGCCAAGAAGCCACCAACACTCCCACCATCTTTGTTCTCTTTCTTGTATCGCGTATCTCTCCCTTCCTCCTTACTCCCCGACCGCCCCTCCAGAGCCCAGGCCTTTTGATCTCGTGGCACATCTCTCCCGTCCTAACGAGCTTCCTGGCTACCACTTTTCACCTTCCGATATATTTTACACAAGAGCAAATATACGGCTCTTAACGCTCGGCTTTAAACCTCATCTTCCTTGGCTGGCCTCGCCCACTGAGCTCTGGGAGGCACTGGGTGGGCAAGGGCTGAGCCACGATTCCAGGTGGAGACAGAGAACGCATTGGGTCTACCCATCTCGCTATGGAAGTGTCAAGATTTGAGTTTCCTAGCAATAAGCACTTGGAAATGTGAGTCTGGAGAGTCGAGAGGCAACCAGTAGATGATCTGAAAGGGGGTCAAAGATGTGCGGAGCGTGCCTGCCGTTCACGCAGAAGTCCGGAGCTGCCCACAACAGTCAGCCTGGGGCGAGCAGGGGCGGACCAGCGGGTTCAGGCAGGTGGGCAGTGAGCTTTGGGGAGACACCGCCAGCACACGCTGAGAGCTGATTCACGGACAGATGGGGGCTTGCTGGCAGAAAGCCCAAACTGGAGAGGCTGAGCTCTGTTGGGGTGGGCTGGAGACACAAAGGATGACACACGGCAGAGACGTGTTTGCCAACCTCAGAGCAGGAACTAGAGCAAGACTGGACAGCGAGCCGGTGACCTACGGAAGTCAGACTTCCGCCACTCCCCCGCCAGAACCGACGACCGCTGCTGGACAGCTGCCATCTTGGGGACAGAAGACGGAAACCAAATCCCTTCAAAAATCTTCAACCTCTTTTTCTATTGGATAATATCCAAGTCCCTTCATATGCCAGAGGGAACCGCCCCTGCCCAGAGTGTAGACTCATTTCCCTTTTTAATCTAGGATCCCAACCTCTGCCTTCACAGATGCCCTATCTTAGTCAGTCCCCTGAGCCCTCACGTGCACAGTTTACCTTTCCCACGGTCCTCACTCTCTCTGGCCTAACCCAACGCCATCCGCCGTTAAAATCAATCCCTACCCCCCTTCCTTGAGCAAACGTGGTCCATCGTGTCTCCTCACCTGGACTCCCTTTGCAGACCCCGTGTAATCTACTTCTTAATTAAACATACAGGTATCACAGTACGGTATGCATCGGCCTGTTGTTCTGAGCTTATCTCTAACTTCTCCCGAGATTACGCCTGCAGCCCCCGATTAGAAAGAAAGGACCCTGACACCAGGAGACCCACCTAACTTGTGCCTCTGTGTCTCCCACAGCTCTCAAAATAGGGCTGTTTACCTACCCAGTAATTGCTAAATATTTGATTTAATTGTCCCCATTTCCTTTAAAAACGCTAAAGCCCAAGGTTGAAGCACATTTTCCTGTCTTCCCATTTTCGGCAGTACGTTTTGTGAGTTTCTCTCATTTCCAGCACCTTCCGATAAAAGCGTTTACCATAGTAACAGAATTTCCCGGGGACGCTCAATCTTCAGTAATCAGCACGGACGCAGATTTCTCGGTGGGAGCTGGGATGCGGACACTGACAATTAAAAAGCCAATATGTGGAGGAACTATCCCAAATGATTGCTTTCCTTTTACTTTTCCTCTGAGTCTTTCTTTAAAGGTCCTTTCTGAAAGATAAATATTGTCACCCATTTAACTGGGTATTTCAAATCGCTTGAGGTTTGGGGCTTTGCTTTTTATGTTTTTCTTTACACACATCCAAGAGCTGTGGACGACTGAATCAGGGAGGCCTGGCTACAATATCCTCAGATTGATATAAATTTATTTTTCCTTCCTTCAAGATGAGAAGGACAGGGCGGGATGGAGCTCAGGAGGAGAGGGAATCGTAGGCAGAGGAGAGACGAAGGTTATGTTTTTCTCTTAATAAACCACGATGTGGGAGTTATGGGGCCCTGCCATGTCTCTGTCCCCCAAACTCTCTGGGAAAACGGTAATTGTTGAACAGGGCACTTGGCTGGTAAGCGAGGGATCCGTCACGAAGTTCCTTGAAAGAGTTTAAGAAGGTGTCCCGATCGCTGCTGGCCCGCAGCGTCTGGCTGTGGACGGTCCCGTACTGTGCAGAGATTTCTGTTTCTCTGTTCCTCCCGACGGCGGGAGCCCCCTGCAGACCCCGCTGCCCGACAGGCTCCCCGCGGCTGGTGGCCAGGCTCCCGAGGCACCGCAGGAAGCCCATCTCATCGCGCGGGGCTTGCTTTCACGCCCCTGCAAGGTCAGACAAGCCAAGTCACTCATTGTCCCTCAAGAAAGTGTGACTTCCCAAGGCTAAGCTTCCTGGGGGGACTCAATTATAAGAGGCGGCCCGTGTTCCTTTCGGCTTTTCAAAATCAGCTGCGCTCCTTGCTGGTGGAGAAAAACAAGAACATATTGACAGATTGATTTCTTTTCACATACTGATTTCCATCATAAACAACGCGTCTGTGCTGTGCAGAGGCAGAGGCAGCACGGGAGACAGCGTGCCGCATTTCATCCCCGGATTTCCGGGGCACACGTCGCCTTCAGAAAGGACACACGCTTGGACCAGGGCTGGAGAGGGGGCTGCGGTCCGACAGTTTTCTCCCATTTCCATATTTTTCACGTTGACAGACATTATTTCTTCTCACCTCTTGACTCTGCGGCATTGACTTCGACTTCCTTTCTCCTCCGACTGCTCATTTTTTCGTTAGTTTCAGTGCGCTTTCAAATTCGGGTTTGGCACAGGGGAGACATCGCGTGTCCAAACGAACCACTGTTTGGGAGAGAAGTGCTCAGGGAGGTAGTGTAAAAACAAGAACCTGGCTGAGGCCGTGCCCTCGCCCACCACCCACCCAGGCATCCTTATGTCCGGGGGCCTCCGTGGCCAATTATATGGTCAGTGCAATAATTGGAATAATTGGACACAAATGTTTTGTCTGTGTTTCTTGGGTTCCAGTGGTTTCGACTACGCCCGCAGCCACCAGGCTCAACCCTTCTGAACACTGTTTACACAGCAGCTAATCCAAGTCCTTGTGAATGAACCTGCATCGGCCCTTCTCGGTTAGACAATGAGAAGACCCTTAATTTGGGGACATCCCAGGCTTTTTGCTTTCCGTGGAAAATGACTGCTCCAAGAGGATCCTTGTCCCATTAAAACTTCTGCACTGTGTCGCACCGAAATGGGAATTGATAACCGGCAACTTGGAGAACACCTTAGCACGAAAACGTTCCCATTTTTTTCAAGAGGAAGATTTCACAAAGATATTTTTAAAAAATAGTTGTAAAATGTTGCTTCTTTTGCTTGACTTAATTTTATGTGATCAATAAAATTCTGGAGGAAATCCATGTATTAGGAATCCTAAATTCCCTTTATTGCCTCTCCACGGAGAGACAGCAATTGGGACAAGAGAGTTGAAATGTATTTGTCAGCATCAGGAAGATCCTGGAAGGGTCCTCCTGGCAGTTTTCTCCTCCCCTGAACTCCGCACGTAACTAGCGGCCGCAGAAGCTGGACGGCCGGGCCCCACGGCACGATCGTGAGCTAAGAAGCAGGTCCCGGGTGCTCAGTCCACCTCCAGGCTGAGGTCAAGGTTCCCAAAGCACAAGGGGCTCACTTCTTTGCGCCCTGACGGCCCGGAACACAGGAGGTCCCCCGGGAGAGGACTCGTTCTGGGACGGGGCTGACATCTCAGGGACGAAGGTGTTGGAATGTAGCCAGTGAGACCCTTCCACAATCCCCCCCAAACTAGTGTCCGGTAGATGTCTCCAAGTTCCTTGAGACACAGAACTATGAAAAGCTAAGAAATTAAATAAAATGAAATCAACTGTGCGTCACACTAAAAAGGGAGCGAGGAAAGGAACAGATCCCACTCAGAAAGGGGCCCCGAGTCCGGCCCTGCCCTCCGCAGCGGGGCCGTCCCACCACCTGACGTGCGACTGACTTACTCCAGTGGGTCTTCGGGGCGGAGACACCCCGCTTCTCCCGGAGCTAGAAGCTCAGAGCCCAACATCTCTCTCTCGAACACGCGCAGGTGTGTCTTCCCCATGGCTGATAACATCAGGAAGATGTTCCCCGGCCGTAAAAGCAAGTATAACATGTTAGAGGAGAATGTTGGACCAAAGAGAAAGCTACTTTCTCTAGGAAAAAAAAAAAGGAAAAAAGACAAAAAGCTAGATTGGAAAGGGAGAGAAGAGGAGGATAGGAAGGGAGACTCTCTGCTCGGACTTCGAGGACTGCTGAAACCGAAGCCCAGAGCACGACTGTCCCTCCCTCCCCCCCCCGCCTCACGCCTTCCCCATCTCAGCACTCGATGTCTGTAGCCTAAAACGGAGCAGTGCTGTCCCTCTCAGCCCAGCAACCCCCCCCAACATCAAGGACAGCCCCCACCCCATGTGCCGCGGGCCTGGCTGTCTCCTTCCACCTGCTCTCCCCCGAGCCCCCCCGTGTGTGTGTGTGTGAGAGGGGGGAGGTGGGGAGGGACAGAGCGAGCCTGTTTCCACATAAGGCCACGTTCTCAGGTTGAGGAGGGACAGGAAGTTCTGGGAAACGATTACGACTACGACCTCACAAGCCCCCAGTCTCAGAGATACATTCAAACCTCCCCGGTGCTCAGGTGTCCCCCAGAGCCATCCCCACCGTGCTCACTGCCCCCCTCAACCTGCTGGCCGCCCCCGCAGCTTCTGACTGAAAGGGCCCTTCTTCAGAGAGGCCTGTCAGTCGCCTACGTGGGCCCTTCTGTTTTTCCTTCGATATTTCACTTCTTGTCTCCTGTCCTTTTTCCAGCTGGGTTGTAATCTCCTTGGAGGGACACTTGGGTCTGTCTCCTGGGCCAGTGGGGCTCAGGGCCAGAGAGGAGGTGCTCCCGGGGTGCTGGGGTGACACGCTAACATCCCTGTGTCCCACTCCACCCGTTCCTGAAGAAAGAGAGGGAAGCCACCGTGTCCTGGCAGCCATGCCTGGCTCCGGCCCCCATGGGCCACCCCCACACCGCACTGGGGACCCTCAAACTTGCTTCATTACCGGCCCTTCCGGAGCCTTTCCAGACATTTCTTTCTTAATCCCTTCCCATAAACTATTACTGTCACAGTCTGTGTACGTGTGTGTCCCGCGGCCGTTTGAAGGCCGGCAGACGGCTGTCCTACCCTGCGGCTTGGGGTCGCGGGGAACCCCTGTTGGCCTCCTGAAGAGGCTGTCTAGGGGCTGAGAATGCGTTTGTGCAGAGTCTGTGACTTCCCCTCCCTCTTTTCAAAATGAGGTCCGGGGAGGGTGGCTTCAGCTTTTGAAATCCCGCGGGCTGTTTCCTAACACAGGCGGCCTGACCTGCCCACGGGGCGAGAGTCGTCCTGCGGCTGGAAGTGTCAGCTCTTCCCACGGAGGACTGGGGGGTTCAGGAATGTGCTGCAGGCCACGTTTCCTCCTGACGTTGTCGGGGACCCAGCCAGGCAGGCAACAGGGCAGCCAATGTGATGTGGACCAGGGACCCGGTGACAAGCGCCCACAGGCGTCCGCATCATAGGCGGGAAGGGAAACGCATTGCACACGGCACCGGGAGAGGGTTACTTAACTCTCTCGGGGCCAATGAGGAGCAAACGAAAAACACGCTATTTCTTATCACAAGCCAAAGGTGGGGAGCGCCCCAACAGCCGTCCCTCGGAGGAGGGGTTCCGGGAGAGGAAGCGGGCCCCACCGGCTCCTTCCCTTGGGGGGATGCCAGCCGGCCAGGCGCAGCCCACCTTACTCCGGTCCGTGCGTCTTGAGTCCACGGCTGGCACCCGCCGGTGGGAGCGGGCCAGACGCCAGTCCAGCAGATGGCCGTGACGACAAGCATATGTCCAGGGACAGGTACAGGCTCTGCCTCTGACCATTAATCAGAGGGGCAGACGCAGCCTTCGGAGCTCACCCTGCGAGAGGCGATCGCGCCCGGCGGGGCTAGAGGAAGGCTTAGCCTGTGCACCCCCCATGCCCCCCGCAGAACGGCCCTTCCCAGCACGCTCCCCGCACAGGTGCAGTCGGGCTCCCGCACCCCTGCTGCTCCCCAGGGGGTGGACCCCCTCGGGCTCTCCCCAGCCCGCAGCAGCAGCAGACTCAGCAGGCGTCTCCCTTGGGACGTGAAGGGGCGCGTCCTTCATCGCGCGGTCCCAGCTCCCGTCCTATCCACCGGCCACAGCTGGCTTCTCACTCGGAGCCCCACTCATCTGGGTGTATATATTCTGAACAAAGATGAGCAGATGGGGCAGCCCACACCTTCCATATGAGTGGGCTTTCCTCCCTGCGCGGACTGGCGCAGACCCAGTCCGTGGGGCAGCCCCATCCCGGTGCCGGGTCAGAAGAGTGGAGGCAACGAACCCTCGCCTGGCGGGGCCTGGGCAGGAATGGGAAGCCACGCTCCGCTGCCAGGGACCTGCCTTCAGTCTTGTGTCTCTGTTTCCAGCCTGGTGTTGGGAGCCGCCCAGAGGGAAGGCGCTCAGGGGCCCTGCTGAACCAGGGAATGAAGGAAGGAAGTCCCAAAGCCACCGGCGTCATCCCCAGTGAGCTCCAGGCCTGACACTTCCTAACTTTGTCTTTGCAAGAATTAGAGGTGGGAGCGTGGGGGCACGGGCTAAGCCCGAGGGCCAAGGAATGAAGATCCAAACTGCTTATCCCAGCCGCTGCATGAGGAAGGAAAGCACACGCTATACCTCATTAGCATGAAATAAACAGTGACCTTTGGGTTCTACACTGCATTTACTCAACGGTGTGCTCAAGAATGGGCAGTGTAGGACCGGACCAGCCAGGCAAGATCTCTCTGAGCACCCAGGTCTGGTCTGGGGCAGGGACGAGGTTGGAGAAGCAGGTCAGGGCCTTGTTTCCACCCTGCGACTGAGAACCGTCTTCAGCTTACAGCCTTGGGTCGCCTTCTGGGGGACAGGGAAGGCTCCCGGAGCACCCTTCTACAAGAGTGTCGCATCGTGTGATTTGGAGAATGTCTCGAATAGAGTTACTTATCGACATGTATTAACAAAGGCCATAAATTCCATTTTCCCAAAGGCCATTCCTATAGCCAGAGTCAGCCCACTTTTTAAAACAGGTCCTAATAGTAAATATTTTCCAGTTTCGCAGGCCACACAGCCTCTCTCCATTATCCACTCTGCTTTCGTAGCGTGAAAGCTGCTGTAAGTCATGTATAAACAAATGTTCTAATAAAGTTTTATTTATAAAAACAGGGGACTGGCCGTGTTAGGCCCACAGACAGCAGGCTGCTCCCTCTTGGTTTATAGCTTTGAAGCAAAACCGTCCTGGCCCACAGAGGGTTCACGCAGGAGACAGGACTCAGAAGAAGTTGTATGATGTAGGCCTTTTAAAGTGTAAGTTCCACAGTAGACGGTGAAACCACGGGTTTTCATTCCAAGGTGGACAGAGTCTTTGAATCCCTTCAAAAGTATAAGCAAAGCGCCTGGGTGGCTCTGGCGTTAAGCGTCCGCCTTTGGCTCAGGTCATGATTGGGATCATGAGGGATCGAGCCCCGCATCGGGCTCCCTGTTTGGCAAGAAGCCTGCTTCTCCCCTGCTTGTGTTCCCTCTCTCGCTGTGGCTCTCTCTGTCAAATAAATAAAATCTTTAAAAAAAAAAGTATAAGCAAAATTTTGTGTAACTACTTTTCTAGAGACGCAATCTGTAGCTGCCAGGACATCCCCAAAGTGCTCCAGAAAATAATAATAATGAAGGCTAAAAACCATGGGTTTTCCTTTTGAAGGAAACATCAATCTTAAAATGGAAAATTTCCCGTTTCCTGTCTGTTAACGACGGTGTCAGTCACTCTGTCAAACACTCATCCGGGCGAACGCATGTTGAACCGTGAGTGAAGCCATTTTCGAGTCTTTCCCAAATCACATTCCTGGACCCGAAAAACTCCTCAGATGAGTCAGGGGAAGAGGAAAGCCAGCAGTCTTTCGTCCCAAAGCAAAGCTGTCAGTTCCTCCTTCCGTAAAGCCAGGTTTTTCCAGCTCTGCCCAAAAACCGCAATTCCCTCAGGGGCTCATGAAACCAGCGGGTAGTCCCAGCAGGATCAATTCCCTTCAGACAGGTCAAGCAGGAAGTGAGAACAGATTACTCATAGGTAGGGGAATGTTCTTAGAAATTCCTTTTTACCATTTGTTTCGTACTGAACAGGCCAAAAACCACACCTTGTAACTCTGGGAAATTCATTTTCCTCGGCAACATAGACAAGTCTCTAATCCCCAAACGCGGCTTCTATAGATGAAACCTGGGGCATTAAAATCCTACTGAACCAATTTTGCAAAAACAGAAAACCAACTTTGTGCCCATGATTATGCCCAATGGGAAAAATAAGACAAAATCAAGGGCTAGTTGAATGTCAAGGAGCCTCAGAATGGATGGAAGGCTTAAGGCCTACAAGCAAAGATTTTCAAGGAATTTATATACAAAATCTTAATTAAAAGTCGTACGTATTTTGACTTGTCACAAAAACGGAGATAGAGTTGTAGAATCCATATCTCACAATCTTGTAAATTTTTTAAAAGACTAACAAATTCAGAAGAACCCACACAATATTAGGAGGAAAAGTTGGAGGACTGATACTAACTTCAAGACTCACCATAGAGCTGCAGGAATCAAGCCAGTGTGGTCTTGGTAGGAGAACAGACAGATGGACGGAACAGAATGGAGAGCCCAGGAAGAGACCCACACAGAGAGAGTGAGATGATCTTTGACAAAAAACAAGGCAAATCTGAAAATAGGGGTCGTTTTTTCAACAAATAGTACTGAAACAACTGGACGTCCACACATGAAAAAAAAAAAAGAATCTAGACACTGATTTTATACTCTTCACAAAAATTAACTGACCAAAGATCACAGAACTCAGTACAAAAGGGAACACTACTACGTTCCCAGAAGATGACATAGAAACAACACCAGATGACTTGGATTTAGTGATGACTGTTTACAGGACAAGCACGATTTGTACAAGAAATAATGGACAAGCTAGACTTCATTAAAGTCAAACTGTCCTGCTCTACAAAAGATGCTCTCAGAGGATAAAGCAAGCCACAGCAGATTGTAAGAAAATATTTCTAAATGGCACATCAGACCAAGGACTGTTATCCAAAATATAAAAAGAAATCTTCAAAGTCAATGAAAAACATGAACAACCCAACTAATAAAAAAAATAATAATAATAACTGGAGAGAAGATCTGAATAGACACCGCACCGAAGAAGACACGCACACAGCTGGCAAATAAACGCGCGATGAGACATTCATCATCATACATCGTTAGGGCACCCTACCCTAACCCTAACCCTACCCTAGCCCTAACCCTAACCCTACCCTAACCCTAACCCTAACCCTACCCTAACCCTAACCCTAACCCTAAGAGAAAGCACTGCACACCTATCAGAATGGCCCAAACCCAGAACACTGCCAACACTCAGTGCTGGTGAGGATGTGGGACAACAGGCAGTCGCCTTCCCGGCTGGTGGGGATACAAAATGGCACAGTCACTTTGGAAGACAGGTTAGTAGTGTCTTACAGACTAAACATGCTCTCACCCCATGACCCAGCAATCACACTCCTTGGTATTTACTCAAATGAGATGAAACCTTATGTCTACACAAGAACCCACACACAGAGGTTTGCAACAGCTTTGTTCATAATTGCCCAAACTTGGAAGCTACCAAGGTGTCCTTCAGTAGGTGTGTGGGTTAATTGGTGCATCCAGACAATGGACTATTATTTGGTGCTTTAAAAAGAAAAAAAAAATGTGCTCTGTGTCTAAAAGCCATGGAGGAAACTTAAATGCTCCTTACTTAGTGAAAGAAGCCAATCTGAGAAGGCTACACTGTGTACAGTTCCCACCGTAACATTCTGGAAGAAGAGACCGTGGTTGCCAGGGGTTGGGGAGTGGGGAGAGGGAGGGACAGGTGGAGCGCAGAGGAATTGTAAGACCCTGAAACTATTCTGTCTGATGGTACAATAATGGAGACGTGTCATTATACGTTTGTCCAAACCCCAAAAACATATAGCACCAAGAGTGACCACTCACGTAAAGTATGGACTTCGGGTGATGACGAGGTGTCTGGGCAGGTCCATCAGATATAACAAATAGATCACCCTGCTGGGGGATCTTGAAACAAGACCAATGGAGGCCAGTCGAGTGTGTGCGTGTATGAGTGTGTGTGCGTATGTAGATTTATTACGAAGAAGTTGGTCAGGTGATTATGGAAGTTGACAAACCCAGGACCTACAGTCTACAACCTAGAGACCCAGGAGAGAAAACAGCATAAATTCCAGTCCCAAGGGCTACAGACTTGACACCCAGGAAAAGCCAATCTCCCTGTTCAAAAGCAGGCAGGAAGAAGGAATGGCTTCCTCCCCGGGGGAGGGTCAGTCTTTGTTCTAGGTAAGCCTGATTGGATGAGGCCCACCCATTATGGAGGGCAATCTACTTTACTTGTGTACTGATTGTTCGTCTCATCCTAATACACCCCCCACAGAAATACCCAAAATAACGTTTGGCCACATATCTGGACACTCTGTGGCCCAGTCAAGTTGATACATAAAATCAGCCGTCACATTGAGGTAATCTGTGCGTCCATGAGGGGGGATATATGTCAAAACGCCTTGTGCCTTCTGCTCGTTTTTCTGTTCACCTAAAACTGCTCTAAAAAACAACATTTGTATTTTAAAAAGAGATGAACAACTCAGAACGACCAGCACACTTTTCAAAAGAGTAACCTGTGGCTGTAACTGTATGAAAGGGGAATGAATCTTACAAAAACAAATTTCATTTAAACAGAATTGATTAGCCAGATTTATCGAACAATTGTTCAAAAGGGGCCCCCAGAGCAGATATTAACTCGTACCCTCCTCCCGTGATAATAATCCTAAATTGTTCGTTTAAATGTCTATAGTGGTTATTCTGTTAGTACCATGGATGGGGATTTCTGGGTATAGATCAAGTAGATGGAGAAGTCCTCAGTCAAGACCGTTCTGCTACCTCCAGTGCGGACAACGGGAGGGGACTATAGAGAGGTCCGTACCTCAGCCCAGAGTCCCCTCGCTCCGGGGCACACAAAGGCCCTAAAACCTTTGGTAACAGTGAGAGAAGGCAGGCTTTAATGATCATTACACCTGTTTGGCGTTGGGTCACGGCTCCATAAAATCAGAGGTTGGCAAACTGTGCCCAAGCTCCAATATGGCCCACCACGTGCTTCTGCAAATAAAGTATTATTGAAACAATGTTGTTGCCCATTTGTTTGCTTGTAGTCTGTGGCTGCTTTTGCGTTACAGAGACAACCACGACATGCAGCATCTGCACACAATCCTGTAAGACCTACCGTCTGACCCCGTGTAGGAGAATCCCACCGATTCATTGTTCGCTTTTTTTTTTTTTCCTTAAACAGGGCAATCTGTGCTCTTGTAATTTTACGAGAAAAATCATACAATGTGTTCTAAATGCGGTGTGGTATCGTTAATTGGACCCCAGACAGAAAAGGAACATTAACTGAAAACCAAGTAAAATCTGAATGAAGTCTGCGTCTCTGGGCTAAACGTAACAGAACCGTATTGATTTCAAGGTCATGGTTCCTTAAGATGCTAACATCGGGGGCGTCCTCTGTACAAGCCATGCAAATGTTCTGAAATTCTAAAAGTACTCCGGGATTTAAAAAAAAAAAAAAAGCGTATTTAAACAAAAACTCTCAGCCGATAGGTATTTGAAGTAAGCATTCAGAACTTAAAATTACGTCTGTCTCCAATCCCAGCAGTGACGCGGCTGAGCCGTCCGTTCACTTATTCAGTCAGCATCTCCGAGCCTGCAGCCGCAGCCGGAAACCTCTTTTACATAAAGATACATAAACACGCTGGGCTTTTCTAGTCTGGGTAATTTTATCCAAGCCGAAATGTTGGAACCTGCAAAAATGTTTCTAACCCAGGTAATGATATAAAAAGTCAAGGAAGAAGGGACAGAAGGTTCTTCCCAGGGCATCCCAGACAGCGGAGTGGAGCTCCCGGACTCGCAGGCAACTCAGAGGCTGAGCAAATGAAGCCTTTCATTCTGAACCTTCCCAGAGGAAGGTGGAAAAGAAGAAGAAGAAGAAGAAGTATGAAATGAATACTTCCTTAAAGTGTTTATGAGAGGAGAAGTTAAGAAACATCTTTGCACATCTGCTCCTTCTGCACGGGCTGTAGGTTTCCTCCCTTGGATGCCTTCCAGACCCCAGCATCAGGAAGGCATTAACCTCGAGTCAATCCAAATTACGGAGGCTCGGGGACCAGTCTGAGTTTAGGCTGCCTCGTGACAGCAGATCAGAGAGAACTTGTTTATACCCCGGACAGAAAGATCACGCTGCGTTCAGACGCTGTTCTGGATGACTGGAAGCCAGACACTTCAAAAGGCAAAAGTGGGAATGAAACTATGCACCAGGGGCCGACTGAACAGAGGCTCCCACCGGCCCTCCGGCCTCCAGCCGGTCAGACAGAGGTCATGGCCCCCGAACTGAGCAGCAAGCGCTTGCCTTTAGAGATCCTGCAAAGCCCTGAGATTTTATTTTTAGTTTATCAATTGCACAAAGAAGGATGATCCTCCTCCCCTTTTCTCGTTAAGGAAATGCCCACGCTCCTGGCTTGAGCATGTCAGGCCGGAGCAGGTGCACGGCCGACCCAGCAAGGGGGTGTGCATTCTAAGGGTCCCCCGTTAGGAGGAGCCTGCCCCAAGGTCCCCTTCCCAGAGCCCGAGGCCATGCAGTAACCTCTGCTGTGACCACTCACATCTCCCCTTCCCTCGGTCTCGGCTTCAGCCCCCCACAAATGAAGGGGGGTTGGAATAACAACACTGAGCACTCTCGACTCTGAGATTTCAGGTAGCATGGGGGGTCCGATGACTTCTGGCATGCAGGTACCCCCCCTCAAACCCCGCTAGGCGCTTCTTCTCCTCCAGAGGGGCCCGCTCAGGCACTAGGGCAAGAGGATTCTGGGATTCCCTGTCCTGAAATGCCGGGGGCACTGCTCAGAGTCTGGCCTCTGGAAGCCACTGGTCTGATTGTCCCTGCATTCAGGACAGGCCTGGCCTCAAGAAGGTCAAGTGAGTTTAGGGGAGAAACGGTGTTTTCTGGGTTGTCTTTGCCGTCACTCAGTGAGAGTCATGGTTTCCTCTCCCAAGCCAGAGACAAAGGCCTGAGACATGGGGTCTGAAGTCCCAACACCGACACGAATCCAGAGTCACACGCGTTCCCCAGAAATTTGGACTGAGATGGATGTGGGGTTCATTCAGTGCCATCATCCAACGCTGAGGTCTGGGCTTCCTCTGACCTATGGCATCCCTCGAGGGGGCCCATTATCAGCCAACGGACCCATCTCAGGTCAACCAGATGACCGCAGATGACGCGCCCTCACGAGCAGCCGGCTGTTGGAGAACAAGAGCTAGAAAGGGCTCGTAACTTCCCAGTCCCAAGGGAAACTCTTCTGAGATTTGGTGATGGAGCTACAGCTAAAATCAAAACGTTTCCTCCTCACATTAGAAACACAAAACTAAACATGGTTTCTATTAAATTACAGATATAGGCATCTGCTGTTTCTGTGGTTCTCGTTCTCTGCTCTTCTGGGTCTGGATGGTCATACTATATGGAATTTACAAAGTGATTTTCCTGTGCAAGAGTATCTCTTGCCTTCTACGACCACATTGTGATTTTTTTATGAATGTCTTAAGAACCTAATAAAATTCACTATACTGCCATTTCTGAAATGCAAATCTCTCCTCAAATTATACCCTGTACTTTTGTACTTTCCTGCTCAGCTCTATGCTTACCTGTCTCACGGCCAATGGTTTGTAGTTAGACATATGCATTTGTTTAGAAAGTTAGGGCATTTATACATTCTTGTCTTTGAAACTTCCATAGTTTAATTCATTAATTCATAGCTTTTAATTTTTTTATGGGATGCTTCACAAATTTGCATGTCATCCTTGCCCAGGGGCCATCTTCTGGGCTAACCTTCTCTGTTATCTAACTTTGCCGTAGGTGCCGCTGAGGCAAGCACTTATACATTACATTTTGAAGTTGTACGCTTTGTCTTAAGCTAGTAGTCACAGTCTCACAAGAATGTCACATCAGATGCTGCTTCTATCAGAAATTTCCAATCGTGTCAACCTATGTTGAAAAACGTATAAATGTATGTGTATAAAATGGTGATTTTAATTTAAAAAATTTTTAAAAAATAGTGATTTTATACAATTTCACCTAATTAATCTGGTTGAGCAAAACCCAGAAGACCTTGCAAATATTATCGTGAAGCTAGCGAGGGAGACAAGTGGGTGTATCAGCGTCGCATTTTACGCATTTATGCAGCCGATTTTTCTGAGTAGATACCTAGCGAGGGACCGCCCCCAACATTCTGAGCGTGAGGACTGAAAACCACAATTCGGTTGTGTATCAGGACTGGAGTTCTCCCAGTCGAAGGAAGTGGTCTGATGATAGCCGTGTTGTAATACAGTCCGTGGTGAGATCTTTTAAGACACAGCGTTCTGTTCTTGTCGCTTCCTGTTCATCTAAATGTAACTTTCACAAGGAGAACGAGATGGAGGTAGCGATCTAAGAAAACAGTCCTGAGAGAACACGCGAAGAACACACGGGGCTCGCGCGTGCCGATGGAGACTGAGAACGTACCTTCTGAAACACGGGCTGGCCGCGTGTGCGAAGGAGCCCGGGGTTGTGTGTGTGTGTGTGTGTGTGTGTGTGCACGTGTGCGCCTGGGCGTGAGCCCCGGGTGGGCAGTACATGTGTGCACGTGTTTCTGCATTTACAGACGATGAGCCAGAAAGTGCCCATTGATCTGAACTGAGCTGGCTTGAACTTGGACACACTGGAATTGCATGAAAGGCATCCCCAGAGGTTTTAGAGGAAATGAACCAAAACCTCTGTTTCCAGTTAGGGTAGAATTAACTCTGTAATTGAGTCTGGCCCCGTGCCCCCGCGAGCTGGGAATTCTGATAGATGGTGTGCTGTGAGCGGAGCCAGGCTGCAGTTTCAACATCAGGGACAGGCTTGTTTCCCGTCTCAGGGCAAGAGTTAAATTCTAGAGCAAGCGTGTCTTCGTTTCTCTTTCTCCTCCTCTTTCTCTGACTTTAGAAATAACTTGCAAGAGAACAACAAGCAGGGATTTCTCCGTGGCGTCTCCCAAAGCCGTGACAGCTAGCAGCAGGAGGAGGGAGGGTGGGAGGGAGTCCCAGAGCCACCCTGCAGCAGCTCCCGCGGCGGTCATCGGGGCGCCCCGGCTCAGCGAAGGGGCCTTCCCAGCCACCTCGTCGAGGGGCCACTCGCGATTCCTCCCTCGCTGCAGGCGGGGAGCCCCTGACCCCGGGTCGCCGCACGGCCCAGAGACAGCTAGTATGGGCGCTGGGTGGGACCTGGGGAGGCAGTTGGGGTTCTGGGGCTGGTGTCCCGGGGCGCCAGGCTTGGTGCCGGGGAGCTCCTCTCACGGAGTCCGGAGAGCTGCTCACGCGCATTCATGACGCTCCCTGGGCTCACACTGAGCTCTGCTTTGAATCTTTGAATCTTGGCTGCTCCCCTGTAAAGAGCTACGGAAATTTGGACTCTTCTGGACTTGCCTCATCTATAAAAGGGAGAGAAACATAGCAGCTGTCGTGAGGAAAACCTAAGACATTCAATGGAAAAGCTTAGGGAAGAGCCTGGCACGCACGCGTACAGACAAGTGGCTTCACGTCACCTTGCGTTCCGTCCAAAGTCTCAGAAGGAATGGGGGGCCTGGACGTCTTGTTGGCTGGAGGGGCTTGCATGTCCCTGGAGGGGCTTGCATGTCCCTGAGGGAAAGAAGAGAGGCAGCTGGATGGCAGGGAAGGCGTGTTCTCTGTGGAAAAGGACGGGAGGTGGCAGGTCACCATGGACGCCCTGAGCTCACTAGACCTCTCCAAACTCCAGAGAGAAGCGGGGAGAGGGCTGCTCCCCCCTCGCTCACACTTTCTCTTCTGTATTTTCTCTGGGACTGTGGAGAGACTTCTGCTCATCCAGACAACAGGAACAAGAAGTGGGTCTGGTGGAAAATTCCCTTTGCCATCGGGTCCCGTCTTGTCTAGTTCTGATCTGATGATCCTGTCATCTGCAACAAGGAGGCGGCTCACGACGATGTGGACTGTGTCCTCGGCAAGCTCGGCTGCCTCTTGTCTTTCAAAGCCCTCCCTTCAATGTCACCACCTCACCTGGCCGGTGTCCCACCTCCCCTGCGCCGTTCCTCCCTGACACCCGTCTTCTCCCTCCTTCCCACCATCCCGTCTCTGTTCGACCTGCACACAGGAGGATGGGCAGTCCGTTGGCTGGTGACAACGAGAAGGAACAAGTAAAGCCTTGGTGGTCCTGCGTGTCCACCGGTGGCCATGGGGTCAAACACCCAGGAGGTGAACGAGCCTCCGGACCGCGTGGCCCATGCCTTGGGCTGCCTCGCAGTCAGAATCCAAACCCTGCATTCTCACAGGGTCCTGAGTCTCAGGTTTGCAAGGCTAAGCTTTGGTGTGTATTTTTAAAAGAATGGAGCCATATGAAAGCATTCATATTAAAGACAAAATTATTTCATTTGACAAAGGAACGAGTCTCGGGAGAGTCAGAGGGAAGCAGGGGGAACTTGGCCCATTTCCTTCATTCTTTCTTATCTCAAGCCCTGTATCACAGACTGTAAACAAAAGCTTTCCCTTTTATATTTATGTGCACCTATGCACCTACCTAAGTTGGTGATATCCACACACCCCACACATAACGGTATACATTTGCTTACTGGGATAGACTGGATTAAACTGTTCATCTTTCTGGATGGGCTTTCGCAAGCTGCAGAATCAGAAACCCTAAAAGCAAATCTTACCAGAGCAAACACGTTTTCTCTCGAGCAGTGCTGTCACGGACGCTCTGGGACCAGTGCCCGCGCATCTCAGCTATGGTTTTAGAACACCATTTTAAAACAAATATATACATATATATACATGCACACATATATATGTATATGTGTGTGTGTGTACATATATATAGATAAAAATCTCTAAGTTCACTCCAGCTCAATTTTGATTTTGGTAATGGCTTGCCAACAGTAAGGGAAAAATTACAAGTGGATCTGGTATTTGTCCTTGATGAATGCTGGTGCAGATAAACATATCCGCTTTCGATGACGAGCTCGTGAAACGTCTCATCACTGCTTTGAAACCACGAGGGCCACCGCTCGGAGGCCCCCTGACTTGTCTCAGGAGACGATCTCCAAAGCACACTTACGTGTTTAACCTTTTCAGGAAAGGGCATGTTAAAAAGAGTCAAATTCCAGGGAAAATGGAGAGAATCTAATAAGTATACAGAGATTTTTTTCCCAGGGCAATCAGTCCATTTTAGATATCGAATATCACCTTGTTTGTTGCAAAATGGACATTGAAGTTTTGAGCCTGCTGGGGGGGAGGGGGCTGCACTGGGTATAATACATCGTGGGACCAGAAGGAGCAGTCGCCCCGGGATTCATCTTATTCAAGTCCGTAAGGAAATTATTTGATACAAATATAGGAAGAATATCCAGTGTTTGTGCAATGCACGTTGTCTACACACCCACAACCTGCCGCCTTTATGGGGCTAGACCTCCTAGCAGGACTAACCTATAATTTTTTAAAATGCGACCTAATGCATCTATCTCGCTCTTTCTCTCTCTATATATGCACACAGACCCAAATACAAAGGTCAAGAATTTACCAAAAATAAATAATAAAATAACATGCCGACTCGATCACTCGGTTAATCAGTTCTTTATCTCAGGCTGTCCTTCTGAAAACACCCTTAAATGATTGTCAAGATCCGTAAAGAAGGTGGGGAACGTGGAGAACTTACACGTTGAAAAGAGAACTTGAAAAGAGAACCCACCAATTATGCCAGAACGTATTTCTCAGGGAACCGGGCTCTTCCCTGGTAGCGGCCTCTCCCCAGCTCTCTGCTGCCCCTTTGCTAGTAGGTCGGGGCCCAGGTCTCCTTCCGCTGCCTCCCGGCGTTTCCTGCATGAACCAGTGCCACTCGCGGCTCACTGAGCAAGTCACTGCAGACCCGATGCTCAGCACATGCATACCCTGGGCCAGAATGAGCATGGCCAGCACGGGGTAGGGGGCTCAATCTCTAGATAATGCCTCATTCTGGAAGGCCACAGCAAGAACCCTGAGAGACCACCTGGGCCCTAACCACACTCGGGCAACAGCTGACAGACCACCTTCACCTGCCCAGGTGAACTTCCAGAATGACCTGACAGGAGCCAGGGGACCGCTGGAGAGCACAGAGCAGCAGAGTACATCCAGCCGCAGACCCTACCTGGAGGTTCCCGGTAGGTCACGGCCGCTGGAGTTGAGACAAACAGTAACCCCCCCTCCCCTCCGTCCGCACTTGCATCACCAGAGGCGTTGCTGATCAGTCATCAACATCCAGATCTGGGTGAGAAGGTCTCTTATTCTCACCAATCTTCACGCCTATTAATCCTCAGGGCATAATAGGTTGCGTGTTTATTAACACTATTCTAGAGATCAGCTCTTCAAGCCTGTGTTCAGGACTTCTCTTCTCTATGCTACTCTTTCCTCCCCCAGAAAATTCCATCCTAAAGCCACTGCATGGGTCGGAGCCAGGTGGAAGTGCACCCTGGGAGGAAGGAGGCACAGGAGAGCCTGCAGGTGAGACAGACATCCGAGGGGAGTCCTGGAGTCCAGGTGTGCACGGGGGTGTCTGAGGGGTGTGGTGCCACTGGAGCCCAGTAGGATGGGATGGAGGAGAGAGGAGGGTCCAGGGGAGCACGGTACCGTGGATGGGGACTGAGCTGGGGCGGGGAACCTGGTCCTGGGAACCTGACCAGAGTGAGGAGGTGGCTCTGCGTGGAAGAAGGAGGCTCCAGACAGGGTGAGGAGGGGAACCGGAAGGACCAGCAGCCGGAAACTGCATCCCTGTGGGAGCTGTGGGCAGTGCCAGGAGGGCTTCCAGGTGAGGGAAGTCAAGACAGGGATGCCAGAGCACTGACAGGTGGGAGGAAGCCAGCCAGAGGACGCAGTGTCGTGGGAGGCCAGCAGCATCTGAGGTCTCAACATAAGGCCATAGAAAGCAGCTAGGGAGGCTCGCTGCCCCGCACAGAAGTCACAGACGTAGACGGGGTCAAAGCGAGGATGCTGCGGTCCCAGATTTGAACTGGGGACCCAGATAGGAACTCGTGGTTTCCAACATAAACAAACATGTCTAGATGTGGGCATGGATGTGACTGTGTGTGTCTCACTCCCCTGAGATAGGGTGCCTGGCCGCCAGATCCTGCTTTCTAAATCCTGTTCTCCCTGCAAAGACAGTGCTCCCGGGAGCCTGGCAGAGGGGAGCCCGGAGGAGGGGATCCTGGAGCCTGCCGCGGGCCCACAGGCGAAGAAGGTGACACGCAGGGCAGCCTGAGGGGCTCCAAATCAGAGAACATTTGAGAACTTTTGAGCCTCAGCAGAGGTGAGGATGGTAACAGGGGCCTGGGGTCCATACAGACAGAGACAAATACGGAAGTGCAGAGAGTAAGTGTTGGACCAGGGAGGGAGAAGCCGGCAGACGCCACCCCATCCGGTGGCCGAGAGCATCCTCAGTGAAGGGACGGTCGGCTTCCGCATCCTTCCTGCCAAATACACGGCCCGGACCCAGCCCTGGGCACCGGTCACACCTGAATTCTCACAGCGACAGTCCGGAAAGACGGAGCCCGTTTCCAGAACAGCTGTGCGCCGCCTGTGGCTGCCCCAGAGGGCGTTTGTAGGGTGATGGGGCAGCGGGCGGAGGAGTAGGGGAGTGAGGCGCCGGCGCCGTTTCTCTGCTCCTGCTGGCTCCGCGGTGGCCGCCGGGAGGATGTCCGCGCTCTTCGACAACGCACGCGGGAGCATTCAGGGGTGACGGGACAGCGTTGAAGCAACTTGTTCTCAGAGGCCCAGGAAAGCATGTACCTGTGCTGGGCTCGCCACTTCCCCGTAACTGGTTCATACTTGTTGGAGAACTGCAGACGTCCCGGGGATGCCACTCTGCGGGGGGCGGGGAGCGGACGTCTGGGGGGCCGCAGCCCCGCACCCCACCCCCACCCAGCCCTCCCCGCCTGCTCACTCCAACACCAGCCTGGAGGGGTGCCCGGGTCGCAGGACTGGCAGCCCCAGTGACACAGGCAGGCTCTGGAAGGCCAGTGCGGCGTGCCAGCGTCCCCACTAAAGGACAGCGAGACAGACAGATGACATCGGGCGGCTGCCAACCCCGAGGACGGGGAAGGCTGAGCGGCTCCCGCAGAGAGAGCCAGGAAATGCGTGTCCTTGGAACCCAGTTCTGCGAATGCCCCGTGGGAAGCTCTCAGGGGATCTGAGGACCGGGGACAATGAGGACGCTAAAAATAACGGGAGCTGCGTGGCCACCGGGTGCCAAAGCCTCTGCTCGCACTGCCTCCTGCAGCCATGGCGGCGGCCCAGCAGCGAGGGGACCAGGCACCCCCTCGCGCCGGCGGAACCGACATGACCTGTGTGGTCACTTTGCCCAAGCGTCCACAAATAGCAGATCTCTGTGCCACAGGCCTGGAACGTTCTGTGTCCATTCCACCCCCAACAAAAGCGTTAAAATAGAAATAAGAGAAGGAACGGATGCACAACGTGGAGAAGGTGACCACGGTCCCAGCCAGGGACAGTTCTCCGGCTGCGGCGAGGAGGCTGAGACCGCCAGGCTCCCAGACCCACCCACCCGAGCCACGACCCCGGCCATCCTCGAGGGCCTGCAGTCAGGGACGTGCTCCTCCGCGCACCTGCAGCCTGTCCCCTGAGCACACCTCGCCACCAAATTGTGTAAGTGGCCGGAGGCGGTGGGACAGGCTCCAGGCTTGCTCGGGGTGGGACTGGCAGGCCTGTTCTACTCCTCCTGGAAGGGGACAGCCTCCCTCCTGTCTCCCAGTCCGACCACCCTTCCTCGGCTCTCCTGACTCTGGAATGACCCAGGCAAGCAGGCAGGGTCACATCTGCTCCTGCAACGGAACCGCGGACCAGAGGCTCCGGGCCGGGGCTTGCCTTGGACCTCCCTGTCTGGTTGTGTGCGATGCCACATGCTGGGCCTGGGGAGGACTGAGGCCCTGGGGACGGCCCCATCGTGTCCATCCCCCACACATGCTGCACAGGAAAGGAAGCAGGGGGCTGGGGCGGGGGCCTCTGCACGGGGCGGCCCTCCCTGCCTTCAGGGCGCTGTTCCTGCGCACATCCCAGGACAAGAACCAAAAGACTGGAATGGGAAGGGCCTTCCGGGTCCTCGACCTCGGCACCTGGCGGGGAGCCAGCACTGAGTACTTGTGAGCCTGGAGCCCAGCCCGTCCCATCCTTGCCAACCCTGCCTTCAGGAAGGCCGTCTTGAGGGAGGAAAGCCACCCATCGACGCTCGTCTCTTTCTGGGTGGCCCTGTGGAGCCACGCTGGTTGCCCTCGGACAGAGACCGTGTCCTTCCACGTTCATTTCTTTTCTGCTTCGTGTTTACGCTCCAGTGTTCGAAGTAGACAAGGGACAGCCAAGGAGTAAAGAAGCTATACAGTACTGTAAAAACCTAAGGCACGAATGTTACTCTCCTGGTTACTCTCAGGAGCATGAGGTGGGATACATAATCAGGAACAAAGTTTCTTCTCTTATCTCACTATTAGCAGCTCCCAATAACCCTGTGCTGGTCCTTTCTGCCCCTTCCAGCCACTTCCGTTCTGCCAACCTTGCCAGCTGCTCTACAGAGGGCCCCAGGTGGGGAACCGTACAGGGCCTCCGCTGACACCATCACAATGACGGCGACAACCCTGGCTGGGGACCACGGTAAAGACCCGTGCAACACCCATGAGATGACCCAGTACAGAACAGGCACTTCCACTGCCTGCCATTCCCAGCCCCTAACCCTTGCAAGAGTCGTACTGTCCTTAGCGGAAGCCACGGGTCACTTCCTGCATCTGAGCTCTTTACCGACCAGCGGTGGGTGGTCCTTCCCAACCCCTGGTGCTGACCCAGGCAGGCCCACTAGGAACTTTCAGGAAATACAGACCTGAGGCAGGCCCCAGGGAATCCAATCCTGTCCTCCTAGGTACTTCCACTCCCCTCTGGGGCCCAAAGCTCCTCAGCCAGGTCCCCCTGCTCTGGCCCTCCCTCCACCTGGGTCGGTGATATTTTCGCATCTTTAGGGAAGGCTCTGCTTCCCTTCACATTACTGGCTTTCCTGCAGTTCTGGAACAACATTCTGCATTAGCCCAGGAGGTGGGCTCTGCACACGGCGCGGACCAATGTGGACACGCGGTCATCACAGCAGTGTGCAGAGAGGCTGAAAGAGAAGCAGCCACCCCGAGAAGCTCCGGGCTTCTCCACCATGAAGGCCTTGGGGTCTCTTTAAAGAACACATTCTGAGTTTTCCCAGCTCCGTTATTAGCAGCTCTGAGAAGATATCCCACAGGTTACCCTGACTTTTGGCAACATTCTCTCATTTTAGTCAGGGTCTGTCCATCTTGGTTGTAGACCACAACCAGACAGACATGGCTAAGCTTGTATTCAGTGCTCCTGGGCCTCCCGCTTTCCCATTTCCCTCCCTCCCCCATCACCTTTCTCCCACTCCCTCCCTTCTCCATCCCTCTCCCCTCCAGCCCTCCTGACCCCTCCCCCCATCTCCCTTCCTCCCCCTCTCTCCCTACTCCTAAGTTAACAGCTTTGACTTGGAAATGAGAACCAAATTCTTTGATCAGCTCATTATGAAATTCACTCCTTTGTGATTTTTTTTTTTTTAAAAACTGCCAAGCACATCCGCATTCCTTATGGAAGACCTCCGTGCCCTGTTGATGGTGTGTGTGGGTCTTGGTCCTAAATTTCGCTGTAACCTGGTCCATCTGGCTGGTTTCAAATGCCCATCTCCCCTCCCGTTTGAAGGCGAGATCACTGTGGGCGGCTTGCGTGGAGGACTGCTGTTTATTTTCTGATCTTGGGCTCACCACTGCCCCACGGGAGCCCAAGGTCACGGGGGGAGGGGCCGCCCCCCAGGGCCCAGGGCCTCGCGCAGCTCTGGGCTCAGGGCCGCTCTCTTGCTCCACAGGAACCGCGGACGAGCTGTTCCGCCACCAAATCCATTTGGCTCCATTTAGGAACTAAGTACAGGAAGGTAGTTATTGTACAAGATTAGTTTCCTGTAGGCCATAAATTGGCAGTAGCCGAAAAATACAGGATGAATTTATTAGCGTGCAAGGTCAGCTGAAAGGAAGAGCAGGCAGGCGACCTGCTGTTTGCTTTCCTTCGCTGACCTCCCGAACTGCCAGCCTCAGGAGCCCCTTTAACTGCTTAATTACTTCTTAATAGTTTTAAGCAAATTCAAAAGGCTGTGGGTCCAGACGCCTGGAGGGCAGGGCTGCCAGAATAGGTTAGTAATGCCTGTTCGTACCCAGAGGTTGTGACACCTGATTAGAAGCCGGGACCATCTTGGGCTTTGCAAGGGTTTGTGTTTTGTTCGGTTTGTCCTGCCTGCCTTATGTGGTGTTGATGGGCTAGATCTGTACTTGAGAGCTGGAATTCTACATTTGGGAATATAAGAGCAGCTTTTAACAGTTAAGAAAAGCAGCGCATGCTTCCTTGAAAACACAGTTACCCTATGGTAGCAGAAAGGTAGGGTGCAGTCCTTAGAAGGACATTTATCCGTCAAGAGAGAACCAGCCTGCCTTACCTGAGCCTTTCCCACGTTAGAAAGGTAACCCTCCACTTTTCCTTTCGCTGTTTTTTTCAAAGGCTTAAAGCTGTCGGGTAAAATTAGGCCCCGCTAGTAGGAGACGAAGTGTTTAGATCTGGTTTTCTAGGGCTTTTGCATGAAAGGTTGTAATTCAAATCTTAATTACACCCAAGATCTGCAGCGAGTTCTGGGAGACCCCCTCCTCCTCTGTGACTTCGAGGGCTTCCCCAGCCTGGGGCCCCAGCAGGAAGGGCAGGGGTTCAGGAACAAGGGAACTGGGCCCCTTCTCCCCACCCTTTCCCAGCAGAAGAGAACCTTGCTGGGAATGTGCTTTCCTAATCTCTTTGGGGAGTGCAACACTCTACATAGGAAAAAGGCGTGGTGATCAACGTGTCCTCATGTAGAAAGAGCCCAACTGACTCTCACTGAGGGGGTGACGCCCCCCACCTCGGCTTGCCCCCCCACTGTGCCCTAGGGCAGCCCCTGCTGGTGCCCATAAGCCTGGAGGGGAGCAGTCACAGCCCCCCAGCCTGAGAGGTCGGAGCAGACAGAAGGAGGCCTGGACTTCTGGGGTGTGGAAAGCCTGCCAGGGGCTGAGATGCCATTCCTCACATCCCAGGGAAAGTTAGCGCTTCTCCACTGGGTCCGCTTGTCCAAGCTGTGCTGCCCTTATTGAAAAGTTGTAAAGAACTCCCTCCTAAGGACAGATCTGAAACAGATGTTCTGGATGGGCTCGGGGCGTCCTTCCCCTGAGCTCAGGTAAAGGGCCACAGAGCAGGTGGGAGAACCTCGGCTCAGGGCCCTGCTGGGGGGTCGGGGACCTAGAAACCCGAGCTGTAGCTGGCCTACGCCGGGAGTCTCCGGGCCAGACTCAGCTTTCCCGGACCTTCCCCGAGCCAGCTGTCGCGGCAAACCCAGAAATGGAGGGGGAAGTTCACGTCCTCAGCCATGCCAGAGAAAGTCTCTGCAAGGCTGCCTGTGGCCAAACATTAGCTGGCAGTTTCTTCACTGATCGGGGAGGTGCGTCTCTACGCAGCCCACACCCACAGTCCCTAAAGAGACAGCTTTTCCTTCCCGTGTGGTTCTGATAGGTTCCTGCCCCTTTTGCCAACCTCTGCTCTTCTGCCCAGTGTCCTGTTTCGGGCTGCGTCACGAAAGCTGCGTAACCAGCTGTGGCATTGCTCTGGGGATGGAAAGTGGAGACCTTTGCTCCTCTATAAACCCACGGAGGCTCCTGGCCTTGCCGCCCGTGATGACGCGTCCTCCCGCTGACGCGGGCTACGACCTCCCAGCTGGGGCACGAGCTGCGGCTTTGACCCACCTGCCTCTTCTTACCCAACAGCACTGTGATGGTGCACCAAGCGGGTCCCCTGGAGTCCCTAGTCACATCCCGGGGAGAAGCCCTCACCCTTACATGGGTCATGAGGGCACAGAGCCCACCAGGTCCTCAGCCTCAGAATGGCACGTGACTGTGAAACTGGGAGGCAGGAGCACAGACAGGAGCAAACGGAAGCTTCAGGACCACCGAGGGCCCCATGTCTTGAAAGACTATCAGAAAGGACAGATTGATTCTCACCTGCCCATCCCCCCAGCCCTTTGCACACACAGGCAGCTGGTCCTTGACTCAGGGAGACTGTGTGCTGCCCGAGTCCAGGAGTGAGCAAATGCTTCTCTCGGTGGCGAGCTCAGAAAATCCCGTTTCCGCAGCCCAGAGAGCACATCTCAGGCAAAGCCCGAAAATAACCACGAGCGTCCAGCCGCCGTCACCCATCACGAGGGCACGGTCAAAGCTATTTCCAAGCCAACAGGACAGACAGACCTGGGCAATTTAAGACGCGGCAGTGTGGCACGGAGGGAGTGAATGAATCATCAAAGAAACACAGGCGTGCGATGGGCGAGTGCTGGGTGTTGCCGACCTAGTGCATCGGAAAACACTGTGTAGTGTTGGTATATTTTAAAAAGATCTTCTTATCATAAAAATGAAGGAACAAAATGCAGTTTACTGTACAATGGAATATTACCCAACCATTAAAAAAAAAAAAGGGGGAGGGGAGATGGCGTCTAGATACAGACTACAGGGTTGAGCCCGTGTGAAGGAAGCCACGTCGAAAGGCCACATGATGCATGATTGTGTTTATTTGAAATGCCCCAGAAAGCCCACATCAGTAGAGACAGAAAGTCGTTCAGTGCCAGGGGCTGAGGGCACAGAGGAGTGGGGAGTGGGTCAAATGGATACGGGGCTCCTCTTCCGGATGATGTAGACATTCTGGGATTAGGTATTGATGGGTGTGCAATTCTGCGACCACACTGGAAACTGTTGACTCCTCCAGTGTAAAAGCATGGATATTATAATATCTGAATGATCTATCAAAAGAAATAAAATATTTAAAAAGGGCCAATGGCAGGTGGAAAGAGGAAGGACTCCCCTCGTCCGTTACACCTGCATACGGACTTCTCACGCTGCAGCGCTTTGACGCAAGAATCCCTTCCAGAGCAAAGCACACTGATCCGGACCGGGCCCTAGTGTCCCAGGAACTTCCTAGATGACCCAGTTTGCCCTGCCCCCGGCCAACTCACAAGTGCTTTCTGAGTTTCAGTTTTAATGACCCTGCCGGGAAGAGGCCTCTGGAAGGAACTGCCAACTTGGGCAAAAACAGTTGTTGGAATAACTTGGGCCCAGAAACCACGCACGTTCATCCGTCTCATGACACACCCCGAACTCAATGAAATGTGTTTTCAGCTAACTGGGGTCAGGGGACTTTCGTCCTGCTCTCTACGGAGCGGCCCTCCTTGCTTCTTAGCTGGGTTTGTGGGCAAGCTGATTTCTCAACCCAGGTGTGCTGACTCCCTGTTCCCTTATGCACATCCCCCACGCCCTGAGGGTAGCAGAGCCCCCTGGCTCCAATCCCCAGTTTCCACATCAGCCGATGTTGAGTAAGAAATCATATTTCTTAAGTGCTTAGACTCCAAGGACAGACATACAGGGGAAATGGCACGGTGTTCCTACAGCCACAGATCTGGAAGTGGACCCAAAGGAGATAAGCAGAGGTAGAGACCACAGGGACCCTGATCCCCCCGGGGCTGTAGGCACTTCGGTGGGTCTGTGGGACCCCCTCGACAGCAGCAGGTGGAGAAACAGAAACCACAGTTACCAGGGCCCCCGCGCCCTGTTAGAACTCACCCAGATCCCCGGTTCCACGCTCTTCACCCAACCCTCCGCCGACTTCGCCCGGACGATCCGGGGGGCACGCCCCTCTGGGTCTCTCTCACCCTCACACCTGCTGTTACTGACTGGTTCACCCACAGCGTGCCTCCTGGGGGGGTCCGGTCCCCAGTGCTCAGGCCCCCCGCGGAAACAAGCCGAGGAATTCCTCCTGCATCCTGCCGGTTGGCGGTTGGCTGGTTAGTGGCAGGAGGTTGGCTGGTTGGTGGCGGGCAGTGGGCCGGTTGCCAGTGTCTCAGCCATCTCTGAGGGTCTGTTCCGGCCTCGCTGAGGTTCGAGGTCCCAGAGACACCGCCTGCCACGTTGTAGAAACGTCACGCGTGTGGGCCAGAGGAATGAATGGAGCTTAGTGGCGTTTTATAGCTTGAATCTGAGACTTCGATAAAATCAAACTGCAGGCCCCAGAGTTTGTTAAAGGCTGAGGACCGTGATCCCTGATGCCGGGGACCCCACCACGATGGCGCGTGCTTGTCACAGGGAGTTGGGCCATCTGGATTCGAGGCCCGGCTGCCCGGGATGGTCGCTCACCCCAGCAGGGAAGGCTGAGCTCTGGGTCTGTAAGGGACGGGGTCAGACAAGCAGGGGCAGGGCAGGCAAGGGATGCAGAGGGGAGCGTGCCAAGTTGGAAAGCAAATGAGAGGATGGTGAGGTGAGCTCTTCCCAAGGGTGAGGCTCCACGGACAGGCCTCGTGGCGAGCTGGAGCTCTGACCGACTCCCCCCGGAGCACAGAGCCATCCGCCAGCCACGGGATCTCCAGTGAGCTGAGCTTCCAGGACTGTCTGAGAAGGACAGAGTCCAAGTCCAGTCCCTCAGCGTCAGACATCTCATGCGCAGACAACATTTTCTGTGGTCAGTGTTTCAGGGTCATGTGCCACGGAAAAGGCGAAGCCATTGCAGCATGAGCAGAATTAACAAAAGTCCCAGAGTGTATGATCTAGCTATGGTTCCATACCGGAGCCTCCCAGAAGGACGAATAATCCTCCAGATTATTTCCTGAAAGCTCACAGTGATATGGTAAAGACGATTAACCATGGGTTCCCAATACAAAACTACAAGTGAAGCAGGGACGGGCGCCTGGGGGGCTCAGTCCTTAAGCATCTGCCATTGGCTCAGGTCATGATGCCAGGATCCTGGGATCAAGCCCCACATCTGGCTCCCTGCTCAGTGGGAAACCTGTGTCTCTCTCTGTCGAATAAATAAATAAAATCTTTTTTAAAAAGTGAAGAAGGGAATGCTTTGTGATATTAAAAAAAAAATACCAACAACACTGCAAGTATACCAGATAAACAGATTTTATTCACAGTGAGAACAATAACCTCAACTACTTTTGTAAAAGTAAAAGCAAAATGTCTGAGTTTCCTTTTATTTTGTTTGTACTTTGCAAAGTGACTGAGTCTGTGTGATTGAGACCATGCGAGGACAATCTCCGGGAGCCAAGTATGGGCACAGCCGCCCCACAGGCATCACCCCACGGGCATCACCTCGCCACTACCCCTCGCTGAGACACCTGTTCCCAGAGCCGACGAGGTCAGGGACCGGCACTGACCTCAGGCGTTCTGGTTCAAGCACCCCTCAAGTGAGCCACTGTCCCCAGAACCCCAGGACAGCTGTCATACATGGCAATGTGGGGGACGTTTCTTTTCTTACACACTTAAATATATGGAGGCTTTAATGCAGTAAACAGAGCAAACACGGAGGCTAACCTATGTCCCTGTGGTGGGCACCAGCGTGGGCTCACGTCACCCCAGCGTTGCCGTTGATGACCTGGGCGGCCTCGGCCAAGTCCCTGGCCTCTCTGCCTTCATGGTATTCACCATGACATGGACACACCACACCAGAGATTTGGAAGCCATCTGCCTGGAAATGAAGAGTGAGACCATAAGCATGGGTGTGATATCTGGGAGAGAAAGACAGAGGGACAAGCCTGGGAGGAGAAAGGCTGGGAGGACGGGACAGGAAAGCCACTGGAAGCAAGGAGCACGAAAAACCCAGGGAGCTCAGGGTAGCAGGAGCCGATGGGTCAGGGGCTTTCTGGAAGGGCAGAGCTATCCCTGGGGTCAGACGCTGAGCCTCTGAAGGAGGACAGTAGGACTAAGGAGAGGATGTCGGCTCAGGCATCCGCGTGGTCCGGAGCCACACTCGAGAGCATGGTGCAGTTCTCGGGGAGCAGCGCCAGTCGTTGGTAAGAGACAGTCCACGGGTCTGTGGTTCCCAACTGTCGTGGTCCTAAAGGTATGGTCCCCAAACCAACAGCATCAGCAGGACCTAGGAACCTGTTAGAAATGCAGAGGGGGGGTTGGTGTGGATGTAAGTGTGGGGGTTAGTGTGAGGGAAAGTGTGTGTGAGATGGGAAGGAGGTGTATTTCTGTTTGAAGGAAAAATCTCTGTGAGGGTATATAACAAGAAGCTACCACTAATCAGCAAAACTGAGCAAATGGGGTTCAGAGTCTAGCAGTCATGAGACTGTCTAGAGATGCTGGTGACTAGTACACTTGTCCGCTGTGAGGGGTACAAGGAAAATAGGGGGTATCTGGACACGGTCAGTGCATTGTGTCAACGTCAACATCCCGGTTGTGCATGTAGGTTTGCAAAATGTCCCCGTGGAGGAGCGAAGGGGAAGGATGTTCATCCGCACGGTGGCCCCTTCCAGGGGCTGAAGTCCCAGTCCCAGGCCATGGAGGGGGAAGGAGTCCTCCCTTTGGGGCAGAACGACATAGCTTTGGTTTCTGTCTCTTTTCCGGCAGTGGCCGGCTCCTAGTTGGCTGGTGGTGGTCCCTGGAGGAAGGGTTTCGCACGCCTTCGAGACTAGAAACTACCAGGCAGGTGTATATGGTGACGGAACATTTTTGCTTGGGGTTTTCTTGGGGAAGAGCTTTTCCTATAATCATCCGTCGTGATAGCCATTGGCTGAACTCGGTGCCTTCCACAAATCAGTGATCTCGGTTCTTCTTCCTAGAAATCCAGGCTTATTAATCTTTTTTTCCAGCAGACGAAAATGAAGTCCATGGCCATGAGAGCATGTCTAAGGTCCACAGCTGACAAGAGCAAGACTGTAGGGTTCCGACCTGTAAGCGCTTTCCAGGACAAGTCTAGCGTGTGCGCCCACGGTCACGTTTGCACACGGGCACACACGCGCACACACGCACTGCCTGCAAAGTTCTGGATCCCAAGTAGTTCATTCTCAATCTTCTTTTATTCCTTCCCAAAAGTTACTTTTTCTCCCCAAAACAGTCATTTCAAGCGCAGGGTTCTTCGGGATTAAGAGGCTATCTTCAGAACGCAGCTGGACTCATACACTTCCAGTTTCCCCCTAGAATACCTATGAAAACACAGAAAAAGATAAAACCGCAGCACAGAGAAGCAGGACGGCCCACCAACCCGCTGCCGGGATCCGGGAGGCGAGCCAGCTGAGGATGACAATCGCATGTTGAGCCACAGCCCAGAGCCGGTGCGGGCCAAGGCCTGGGAACCCGAACCGCGGCAGCCCAGACCAGGGGGAGCCCCGCTCCCCCACCTGTGGCTCTATCCCCTCACATGAGCTCCTCATTGTGGGGAGACTTGGTCCCTAGGCCCCCAGAGCACGGCAGCTGGGGTTGGAGAAAAGTAGAGGATAAACAGCACAGAATCCGTTGTTTGTAAAGCAAAACGAGTTCTAAAACCAAGGCGAACTCCCCAGATGTCTCCCCTCCCCAACTGCGAACACCCCACGATCACCGCCCCGCTGACTGCCCTCACCGGGTCTCTGGAAAGGCCTCCCCGCTCCGCTCTTGGGCCCCCCCCCCCAGTAAACCGCATGGGGATCCGGGGTCTTGACAAATGCCCACTGGAACCTCCTTCTCAGGGACTCCCACGGTCAGAAGCTACACAGCCTGAGCTCCCCTGGGCAGCCTTCCTGCCCTCGGGGCCACCCCTCCTCTGGCGTGAACTCTGAAAGTCTCCTGCCGACGTCTCTCCCCAGACACCTCTCACCCTGAACGGGTTCTCAGTCCCTGTTCACCCGGTTCTCTTCTCTCTCTGCCCAGAATGTTCCCGCCCTGTCTCTTCTCCTACGTCTGGCCTGTTCCTTGTCACCCACGAACACGACTTGAGGAACGCGTCCCCACCAGCCAGACTGGGGAGGGCTTTCGGGCCCGGCACACCCTGCGGATATTTGTCAGGACACATCACAGCCACGGGGCTGCTGCGATCTGGTCCTCCGGGGTCCTGCTCCGTCCCCTCCCGGGAGAACCACACCCACGCGTTCTGGACACGCACAGGCCCCCCAGGCACGCGGCAGGGGGGTGAGGCACGGCTTCCCGCCTCTTGCAGCCGAAGAATAGCCATCCTGTAACCAGCAGCACCGTCGTAGACAATGGTGGGCGTGCCACGGCTGTGGTTTTTTACTTTCTTCTCCCAGATCCAGCCTGGGTTTTGACAGAAACGTGCATCCCCGGGAAATGGGTCGCCAGACCAAGGTCGAGTAGAAACACGTGTGAAGAGCATGCGGTGAAGGGCAGGGGTGGGGGGAGGAGGGGACACAGGTGGAGAGAGCAGCGGGAAAGTGCAGCATCAGCGGTGCACAGAGGCCAGTTCAGGCTGGTTCTCGTGTGTCTCCCACAGGAGTGAAGACACGAGAGCGACAGAGGAGGGAGGTGGTGACCAGCCGACGGAGAAGCTCCGTGAAGGGTTCCCGTCTGTCTGAGTCAGCGCGGGCTGCTGGGACAACCCCACCGGCCAGTGGCTTCTACAGCAGTGATGTGTCTCTCCCAGTCCTGGGGCTGGAAGCTGGAGACCAGGGGGCCCGGGGCGGCTCTGGAAGGAACCTTCCCGGGGCGGCTCTGGAAGGAACTTTCCTGGCTCCTTCCTGCGTCCTGCCTGGTGGACCGGAGTCCTGACGCCACTTCCTTCTCTTATGAAGACACTCACATCCCCCTGTGTCCCCTCCTCGTGACCTAATGTGATCCTCGTTACCCCCCCAATGCTATCACGCGGGGGCCATTTGGGGACGAGACACTCAGTCCCTCACAGAGCACCAGCCTTCTCCTCCCCTGAGAGCTTAGGAGAGGCAGGAACCAGTAGCGGTGGGTCTGGGGGACAGTGATCCACACGGGGCGTTCTGTCCTGGTGGTTTCCGTTGCAGGTTTCCAGTGACCCCGGAGAAGAAATGACCCTTGCAGAGACACACAGAGGACCTGGCCCACTGCAGCACCAGCGCCCCGAAGCTTGGACTCCATTAGTCACAGCCACGTCCCTTCAGGTAAGGACCTGATCTCGGGGAAGACCCGTGTGTGCTCAGGTGGGAGGGGACGGCCAGAGAACTGGGGGAGACCCTCGGGGCAGAGGAGGGACGCCCAGACCGCAGCAGGTGCTTGTGTCCTGAGCACATGCAGAGCCCTGCAGGCCGCCGGGGTGTCTCGTGATGGACGGTAGGTGCTGTCAGCGCCCAGTGCCTACGTAATGCCGTTTGGCTGTTTTGCTTCATAAAACAAAGAAGATTCGTTAGTTTCAGCTGTATAAAATCCAGCGCATATGTAGGATAATGTGACCCTGTTCCCAGGAACCTGGAGCCAAACTCGGCCGCGTTCTTCTCCAATGTGTTCTTACTGAATGTCCAAGGACATTCTACTGCGTCTCACCGCGTAAGGAACCTGCCAGCGCCCGGGTCTTGTCGCATTTCCAGCCCCCCCGGGGGCTAATCCAGCTCCGTGATGAGGGAAACTCCAGGACAAACCTACAGTTGCCCCAAGATGTGGGGCCCTCCTGGAATATACAGCATCCTGGAGCAAGGGCAGATCTCAGAAGATCTGCTTCGCAAGACAGACATGCGGCCGAGAGACAGCCAGCCCCTCGCTGGAAACCGGACACTTGAGAATGGACCTTCCCCTTGCTCTCCTCGCCTCGGGTTCCACAGAGTCCCAAACACAAGCTGCAGGGCTCTTGGAGCCCCGAGGACGGAGGGCTCAGGTGCGGTCTCTGTGGGGCTCAGGCCGGCGGCCGCGGCCCCCGTGCAAGCGGAGACGTTGCTCCTGTGTGAGAAGGAACTTGGCATGTGGTCAGGTCTAAGTTTGTAACCGGAGCAGGAAGGGGCGGGTGTGTTTTGGCGCGCCAGCAGGTCGGCTGGGGGAAAGGTGATGTTTACTGCAGGGCGCTGGGGGTGCGTGGATCTTCTGCGGCTCCGGAACGGGAAGAGCAGCGCGTCCGGCTGAGCCCCTGCCTCGCCAGGCCCAGCCCGCCCTGCTACCTTCAGGCCAAAGGGGAGAGTTAAGCAAGCGTCTGAAGAAAGAGATTAGTATCTGGAGCCAACGAAGCCTGTGTCGACAGGAGTCAGTGAAGGGAAGGGTTGAGAAAATAGGCTGAGCGAGCCGGCCCCAAAGTCCCTCCCGAGAAGGGGTCCCACTCCGCGGGGTCCGCCCTCTAGGTTGGTTAAACCGGCAGGAATCTGCAGAGGATGACTACGGAGGCCCTGCCCTCCTGACCTTGGGAGGAGGGGAGAGGGCAAGGGAAGGAGAGGAGGGAAGGGGAGGAGGAGGAGGGAGGAGCATTGGGGGATGGGGGAGGCCAGGAGGGGGAGGCAGGGGGGGAGGCGGGGGGGGGGGGGGGTAGGGAAAAATGCAGGCTTCCCAAGCACCTCTCCTCTGCGCTGCTGATCTCAACCACCAGCTGAGTAATCGCCACCAGGTGTGGATGAGTCTCTCAGAGCAAACGGAGCCTCGTGAGGCCAAATATAGATGACTCGGGCTGGAAGGCCCCGGGGCAAGTCCTGACTTTCGCGTTGGAAGGGTAATGTCCTAGCTGACACTGGACCCTGGACAGCGGGGCCTGCTGGCTGAGGCGTTGAGCAATCCTCTGCGGCCTTTGATCAATGGAAAGAGCAAATCCTCAATACACAGGGAAAAAACAAAACAAAACAAAATCAAGTAAAACCTATCCCTCCTCATTTTCAGTCACTCACACACGGTTTGGGAAACTTGCCTCAACGCATGTTGGTGACGACCCCACAGAGACGTGATCTCTAAACAGGGGTCCTCAAAATCACGAGCGAAACATCGCAAGGTTACGAACTGCGGCGCAATTCCACTATTTCACCCTGTCTTCCAAAGCAGGGACTTGTTGGTAGCTCTTAAAAGTATGCGAAGACCGAAAGCTCGGGAGAGAGAGTCAGCGCTGGCTACGGGACACGTCAGAGGGTCCTTGAAAATGCAGCGGTCCCGAGAGCCCATCCGCTCTGTCCACGGTATTCTAGCGGCTCGTTACCGCTCCCTCTTCCCTTATCGATTATGTGCTTTCTGGCAAATCAGTGCTAGAATGTGCCGAAGATTTAAGAAAAAGTTGTTGGGGAATTTTTGAAACTGAGAACGTTGTACCCATTCTCTCCACTCTGTGTGCAGTGGAAATGTCCTTGCTCGCGTTCAACAGTGGAAGAACCGTGGCTGAGCTGGTGGAATGTGCGCTGACCCCGGGAGCTCGGCCGGAGGCCCGCCATCCCCGACATCGATCGTCCCCGGGTTCTGTCTTTGGCTACGTCAGAACGTACTTTTCAGACCCCGGACTCTGCGCTCTCTGCCCGCAGGACGGAGGCCGTCCTGAGGTCTCCCGGGGGCTCTGATCGTACCTCTTTCTGTCTTCCCGATACATTTCGTGAGACGTCACTTTCGAAACGGTATAAACAAGTTATTTAGAGAAAATGCAAACAGGAACACACGCCCCCCACACTCCCCAAAAAACAGACTTTGGTGTCCAGGAATCTAGAGTCTAAAATCTCAGCCCGGACCCTGACACAACCTTCGGTTTTCAGCGAACAGTTCACAGGAACTTCCTCTGTGGGCACTCGAGGCCGCTCCAGGCCGGTGATCTAGTCCGAGGACCTGTTCCCGTGGACCTGGCGTTCGGGAGGCGTAAACAGGAGACAGTTCGGTGGCACTCAGCCAGCAGGCCAGGCGGCAGCAAGGGCGCTGGGGGGAGACAAGCAGGAGATCGGGGATGGAGAAGGGGGTTACATGGCGTTCTGGGAAGGCCTGGAGATAAGGGGACATTTAAACAGGGACCGTAAGAAAAACTCAGGGCAAGGCACATGTGACCCAGGACAAGAGCACTCTGGGAAGGACCGGCAGGTGTCCCACCCGGGGCAGCCCCTGCTCTTAACCCCCTAGAAGGACGCGTCCACACACCGTTGTAGCTTTAGACATTAAACTGCCCCCAAACGACCTCTTTTCCGAGAGGAGTATAAAGTCGACGTCCTTAGGCTTGAACCCCTCTGTCTCTCCAGCATTTCCGCGCTCCTACCAGCAGACACGCCTCACCCTCAAGTCCAGACGCAGGTGCAAGCATCCCTGGGAGGTTTCTACTCGCCGGCTCTCACCGCACTCAGGCAGAAAGTTCGCCAGGCCGGCAGGCGGCTCATCTGCTTCGAGAAGTTCACCCCTCTCCTGCTGGGGCTCATCCCAGGAGCTCAACGACCAGTGCTCCCTCACGGGACCCATTTTTCCAACAGCCAGGAAGCAAGTGTGTGAACGGGAGCCGGGTCGTGGCTCCCCCGGCACAGGTTTGTGGCCAGCAGCCCTGCTCAGGGCACCGGGCCATGAGGGTCTCCACAGAAGGCCAGGTGTCCATGGCGCCGGGACAACAGCCACGTGCCTTCCCAGGGGGACCAGCCGCAGAGAAGCCCATGCTCTGCCGAAGTCCGTTTCCAAAAGATGGACCCTCTGCTTTGGGCAGACTGGTTCCACCTGATCCCTTTCCAGAATAACGTATCCAGGAGGCCTGTCGTCTCTCCCTGGAAAGGCGTGAGGAACCTCACTGGGTTCCAGTCCAGGCCTCAGTCCATCGGGGCTGGCTCGCCCCCAGGAGCCCTGCGACAAACAACAGGGCACGGACCCCCACGTCACAGTGGAAGACGTCATGCCCGGGCATGCAGAACTGGTCCACGGCCATTCCCAGAATGTTACCTTTTCACGGAAACACAGGAAGTATGACCGTAATTCCTTGTGCTGCTGAGATAGTGCGCACTGCGTGCGAAGGTAGGTACAGAGCTCCCACCTGCTGTAGAGCCGCTCCCCTGTGCCCAGGGGTAGACCGTGCTGTCGGGGACGGGGGTGTCCCTGCAGCAGCAGACCCGTCTTCTCCACCACAAAACCAAACGCGAGGCTGACGTGGGCCGGACATTGATCTGCGGTTCTATGACTTTGCGTTCCTGGGTTTATTTGCCATTAATGGCTGATGTTAGAGGAGCAGGTAATTAAACCTCCCGAAACGACACGCCCTCCCGCCGCCCTACCTGGGCTCAGACAGCTCTTCCCCGGCGCTGGATTCACCAGTTGTGGGGACACATGCCTGCAGGGCTCCCGGCCCCATGGCCACGAGCAGCTCACCACCTGGCCCAGGTTACGGGCACCTGTGCAGGCCTCAGACGTGCCCAGCGTTCCCTGCTTTGCTGTTCCTACTGTCTTCTGTGCGCTCTTTACAAACGCTCACCTGTCCCAACGCGGCGATCTGCATCTCGGGAGTGGGATATGCACTTGTGAACATCCATCTGTCCCTGCCTTCAGCATAACCATGGTGGACACCTGCTGCTGGCCTCTCCCGAACCCTGTTGGAGCAGGGAGGCCATGCGAGGCTGGTGGAGTCCCAGCTCCCAGCAGGTCAGGTGAGCAGAGGGCTGCCCAGCACGGGGTGCCCCTCCGGGCAGAACTAGTGCCGGAGGCCTCCGCTGCCCAAGGATAGCCTTGGGGGGCACGTGTCCTTCCAGTCCCCTGTCCCAGCCCTGCACCAAGCAACAGTGGAAACGTGAGACCAAAGCCAGTCATCCTTCATTCTCCTCTTCATTACGCCAGCCCCCAGGTAGGAGGAGAGAGCCCCTGCCAACCAGGAGGTATCTACACAGGTAGGAGCTGGGACCGGCAGCCCACGGGGAGCGAGCAGGCAGTCACATCTGGTCACCTGTGCACGCACGACCCGCACCCGCGCTAACGCCAGCTCAGAGACAGCGACATTTCCCAAAGACGGATCTGCCAATTGGAACTGAGCACTGTATAAAGAAAAACTGAACAGTGCCTTTGTGCCTACTCCCAAATTCTGGCTGGGACTTCTTTAAAGAACTGAAGAAGCCCTAGAAGGCCATCCACATCCAAGATCTTTCCACGTTCGCTTCCTGATTTTCACAACGGACCCAAAACAGACAGGAGCACGTGGGTGACTTGACTACCACGCTCAGGAACAGCTTTTCCTTCCCCCCGAGAGTTCCATGTGGTGACGTGCGAGGGGGGCACACCTGTGCGCGTGAGACCATCATGGCCACCAGATGCCTTGGACTTAGCTAAGGGAGGCGCCTTAGTTACTGCCCGAGCCGGCCTCGTGTTGTCAAACCTGCTCCGTTTTTACCATGTGACTTAGGACAATACGTCTAATGACCTGCAGACAGTCAGGACCCCGCAGCCCGAGAAACAGCAAATCTGGGTCAGCGCAGGGGTGAGGCACGGCGAGGACAACCCTCCACTTAACCCTGTCCCCATCACCAGGAATGTCCCGGCATCTCCGAGGAGGGGCAGCCAACGCTTGAAGCATCAGAGCCGCTGAGATCAGTGCCTCACGTGTAGAACCCCGTTCTGTGCAAGGGAAGGAAACCCAAAGTTTCCTTAAAGGCAGAAGACAGACGCGTGGCCCACTCCGCCGCCCTCCTCACGCTCTTGCTGCTTACTCTGCTCTCCCAGTCATCTCTCCTCCAAGTCGCAGGTTGGCCACCCGCGGCCCAGGGACCAGGTCTGCCCTACGTCAGCATCGGGCCAGCCCACTGGGTCACAGCCTGTGTGTCATCTGTGGACGTTTCCAGCTGCAGAGCCCAGCCGTGGGGCAGAGAGGTCAGACCCACAAAGCTGAAGCCGTTTACTAGCCCCTTCCGAGGGGGAGGAGCTCGCCCACCCTGCTCGGAGCTGGCTCCCAGCCCTGCGGGGAGGACGGGCCTCGAGGACTCAGAGGGCCCTCGCGCGTCGGATGCTGTGTGCTCACGAACTGTTTACCGGGATAACAAGAGGGTTGGATCGTTTCCGCTGCCTGTTCTGAGTGAGCAAACATGTGACGAAGTCATGCTCGGAGACGCTGCGGGTCTGCTGGTGCACGGCAGACACTCCCCCCACGTCTTCCGTAACGCGGTGACACAGGCAAGAGACTTCAGGCTCCCGGGACTGTGGCCTGTTTGCTTGTTTCCTATTTAATTTTTTAAAGCATATGCAAAATTCACAACCTGCCTTCCGCTCTATTTATGTCATGTTACAACCGCCCCCAGTAAAATGCCTGGTTCTGGGGAAGCGATGCCTATTGTAGAGGTCAAGGACCCCGTAACATTAGGCCATTATTGTCCGTCTCGCGGCTCTCCCTCTGTCTGAAAAGCATTCCCTGGCATTCCAAGCACTAGGACAAGTGTCCTGAGGACCTTTGAGTCGGTGGCTGCCAAGGGCTGGGCTGGGGGTGCTGCGGGGACGTGGGCAGTAAGTCCTGTGGGTGAGGAATTTAAAAAAACCATCACGAAGGGGCGCCTGGGTGGCTCAGTGGGTTAAGGCTCTGCCTTCGGCTCAGGTCATGATCCCGGGGTCCTGGGATCAAGCCCCGCATCGGGCTCTCTGCTCAGCGGGGAGCCTGCTTCCCTCCCTCTCTCTCTGCCTGCCTCTCTGCCTACTTGTGATCTCTGTCTGTCAAATAAATAAATAAAATCTTTAAAAAAAAAAAAAAACCATCACAAAACCCACTGAGACTGGTCTGCTTTATTACCCTAAGCTAATCACTGCAAACACGGTGATCAGACCCCCCATGCACATAAAAGTATCCGCTGGTCTCCGCTCTGAGCAGCCTCCACTCTGCTGTAGCGCTGTGAGGGCGCATGTGTGGAACTGTGTCCCCCAAAACTTGCACCTGGTCCTATAACCACCGCCACCTGCGAATGCGACCTTACCCAGCACAACTGTTTCTGAAGATGCATTCAGGCTGGGCTGAGGTCTTCTGGAAGCACGGTGAGCCCCTCACCCGATACGGCCGGTGTCCTTCTTTGAACAGAAGAGAAGCAGACACACAGGGAGAAGCCGCCTAGGGATGGAGGTGGACGTTGGAGCCATGTGCCGACCAGTCCAGAACCACCGGGGACTACGGGCACCACAGTCAGGAACCAGGCCTGGAGCAGATTCTCAGCCCTGCCGCCCAAGGAACCCCGATCTCAGCCTTCCGGCCCCGGAGTGAGGAGAGAGTCCAATCGTGTTGTCTAGGCCTCCCCATCTGGCTTCTCTGTCACCGCAGCCCCAGGAACCGAGTGCAGGTATGGAAACCCGGCTTGACGCATTTGGGTTTTCCTCCATTTAATGAACATCGCCGTCCGCAAGGAGCTGAAGCCAGAGCTCGGGCTCCACGTAGGCCCCGCTCCGGGTGCTGGCTCCCCAGCTTGGCTTGGAGGGAGGAGCGTTGAGCCCCCAGCCCAGCCCCAGCTCGCTGCGTCCCCCATAGTGGTACGGATCCTGGCGTTCGACCTCCCGTTCTACGTAGGGAGTGACCGTCCAGTAACCAGGAGGACAAACAGCACTTGAGTTATTTCCGTCCCGTCTTTCAAGGTGATCATTCCAAGTTTGTATTTGTGGTTAAAATCTGAAACAGGGAGACGGGCAAACTGCGAGGTGGAACAGTGTTTTTTGGTAACTGCCAATTCCAGTCCATAAGATATTTTAAGGAACTTACACAATCTCCCTGGTATTTTTTTTGTTGTTTTAAGAGTAAAGAGCAAATCAAGAATACACAGTTATTACTGCTCATTGCATGATCCTCGCTAAAACGACTCGCGTCGTGTGGGGGAGGGGATGGTTAGGAATAAGGCGGCGGGTGATAGTCTGGAGGTGCCCCTGGGGCCGGCAGCCGCCCGCGTCCCCAGTACCACCCCGTGGAGGACTAGCGCCTATAAACAAGCACAGGGCGGCACTCAGACAGGTTCTGGGGATAAGCGGTTCCGAAAACAAACACACATAGTCTCTGTCTTCAGGCGGCTTGTAGCTTACGAGAGATGCTAACACGTAGAGTCACAGGCACGGTTCCCAAACCAGCTGGTACACCTGCCGCAGATGGAAACTCTGCGTCCCCTCCCGAATCCGGATGCGAAGCGGAGCCTGACGCGTGCTGGTGTGAGGAAACGGGGCCCTCGGGGGGACGATTAGGTCAGGAGACAGCGGCCCCCATGAAGGGATGAATGTCATCATGAAAGAGGCCCAGAGAGCTTCCGTGTCCTCCCACTAGGGCGGACACGAGGAGAAGGAGCCTGGCTACCAGCCAGGAAGGGGTCCTCCCCACCGGACACCAAATCTGCGGGCATCTCTGTCTGGTACCTCCCGGCCTCCAGAGTGTGAGCAGGAAGCGCGTGTCGTTTAGAAACCACCGAGGCTGGGGCATTTCTAGAGCGGCGCGGATGACCACGGCCACATCAGAATCCACCACACATCTTTTATAAAGTGACAGCTGCTGTGGGGTATGGTTTGGTAGGTTCTTAGGATGTTAAACACGCCCTTATCATATGACCCAACAATCCTCCCCCGGGCATTTACCCTCAAGAAATAGCCATGCGTGTTCACACAAAACGCCCCCCGAAAATGTTCACAGCAGCCTCACTCCTCATCGCCCCAAACTGCAGACAACCAAAGCGTCCCTCGACAGTGGGTGAGGGAACAGGAATCCTGTTGGTACGTGGAACGCAAGGCAGCCACGGAAAGGAATGGATCTGACACTCCCACCCACGTGGATGGACCTTAACGGCGCTGGGACAAGCGAACGGAGCTCCAAGCCAAAGGCCATATTCTGTAGGGTTAGGTTCGTAGCGCATTAATGAGAAGGCAGACCTGAGATTCGTGGTGGCCCGCAGCGGGGTTGGCGGGGGAGGGAGGGCTGGTCCTACAGGGACAGCTGGAGGGAGCCGAGCGTTGGGGGAGATGGCGCTGTTCTGTTTCTCTACCTGGGCTGCAGCGAGGCCCACGGGAGTCCATACACATGGCAAGACGGAGAGAACCACACACCCAAGGGAAAATGTCATCCTCCCCCTACCGTGAAAGGTCCAAGTGGCAGAGAAGTAGGTGAAGGCGGGACCGTGAAAAACTGCACGGAGGCTCTAAACGAAGTTTAAAGCAATGCGGAAACAGAAGATGTTTTAATCACGGAGACAAGCTCGATTAGGTCTGGGTTTTAGTGGGGTCGTTCTGCAGGCAGGAGGAAAGAGGGATGGGAGAGGCTTACATTGAAGAGAAAGGGGTCAATTAGTATTCCGTCGCAAGAGAGATCAATTAAGGACAAGGGATAATGAATTCAGCTTTGGACATACTGAGCCGGAGACGTTTACAGGGCATTGAGGCGAAGATGTCTACACAGCACTGAATCCATTTGTCTAAAGACTCAGAGCTCGGAGCTCATTGTGACAAGTGAGAGTTGAATTTACATGTGGCACGAAGTTGCCTTTGGTGAATCATACTTATGTTGTCCAGCCTTGGCTTTTCCATTCTCTTTCCCAAAATAGTTGGCCCTTGCTGTCCCACCAGGCTGTGCGATTTCCTACAGATGGGGGTAACTTATCCAGGCCTTCCAATCGCTTCAAAACTACCACATGACTTTTTAAAACGTCCTATACGTGTTTCAAAATGTACCACGAATCTGGTATCCAACTGAAGTAATTGTTTCCAGAGGGTTAAATTGCTGTGCCTTAAAGCCTCAGACTTACAGCTGACTCAGTTCTTTCTAGGTCTATCTCAGCAAATGGAAAAAATAAATAAATAAACAGCCAAACGCTTTCTGATTTATAGATTTATTAAGAATTGTATTTTGATTATCAAATTTGGAAGGAAGGAGAACGTTGCCCCCAGAATGCGGCAAAGGGATAGTTAGAACTGAAGCCTTGGACATTTAAACGGAAGAAGTCATGAGTAGGGAAAGTGGGGGGCAGGGGAGGAGGGCGAGCTGCTCTGTTCTCATTGAAAACGAGGCTCATTTTTTAGGAAATCTGCTCTTCGTGGCTCTGCTTTGGTCATCCCTAAACCAGAAAATTTTCCTGGGTCCATTCTCACTGACTTCTAAATACTGTGTTATTGGCTAACTTTGAACCACAAACATCTTACTCTGAAAATGTAGCAATGATAGAGGTTGTGATTTTGTTGCAATTTAGGACCCGAGCTAAACAGCCTCTTGCAGTGCAAGAAGACCCGGTGGATTCAAGCCCACTGTTCTGAGTCAAATGCAACTGTGGGAAATTTTAACTGCTGCCCCTTCTGATCGGAATCCAGGGAGAACGCCACGGGGCGCACTGAGCAGAGCTCTCTATTTTTCCTAGTTCTTAAATTTCTGGGTTTCCTTCCCCCCCCCCAAGAAAAGGATAGATATAAATACTTAGATAAAAATGTAATAGTACTTGGAAAGAAAAAGTGGGAGGAGCCGTGGCAGAGACCCGTTCTGGAGTCCCCAGGTGAGCCTGGGGCCGGGGAGGGGCCGTTCCACACTCAAGGTCAAGAACACTGACCGTTTGCCCAGAGCCAAATATGGGGGACAGTCAATATATTCCCGATCACCAAGTGACAGTCAGACGACGCTTTCCTCCCAAAGGTAAAGCCCAACCCTGCTTTCTAAAGGAAACCAATTTCCCAAGGAGGTTTCTGAGGCAAAAAAAATGAGCAGATCAGAGCCCAGTGCCCCAGCTCCTCACGCCAGCATGAGGGAGAAAGATGGCAGGGCGGCGGGAAGGGAAGTTTCTGGAGCTGTCACCAGATTGCACACCAGGGCCCGGGATGCTGAGGCATCGTCAACGGCCTCAGTGGACTGTTTCCATTCTGGGGGGTGGTGCACCCCTCGGGGTCAAGTTAAACTCCCGCTCCAGACAGCTCCCGGCTTCAAGGGGGCCCTCCACTCCTCTCCGTGAGGCTCCTCTCTGCCGCTGGGACGATAAAATCCAGGAACTCCTGGAAATCCAAGCAGAGCAGACAAGGTGGGAAAAGGTCCCCGAGCTGGTCTCTGAGGGGAGACGACCTAGCACAGCTCCCAGCAGCCACAGGCCACCCACCACTCATGAGGGGCGCTCTTGGAGCACAAGGAGACATACTGTTTTCTCTCTTACTTTCTATGGACTCGTTTTTCGAGAAGGACATGAAGAGTTAATAGTCGCTGGCCCCGACTCCTTATGAAGAGGGCTGCTAGGCTGGGCTGGGACGAGGGGCTGTTAGGGCTTCTCTTGGCTGGGACAAGGGGCGCTGCGGAGCATCACGGAGCCAAGAAAGGAGCCATGCACGAACCGAGAAGCTGGGCAACCCCGGCCCCCGGTTATCAGCTCTCAGGAACTGCCTCCCGGTCTGGCGCTGGGCCCAGGAGGGGCGTGGGAAGGAGGAGGTCCCCCGGATGCCCCGTTCTTCCTGCTGTCGATACCTCCCCCACTTTCGGGGGCCTGGAGTCAGCCTTCAAGGGAAGGGCCTGCTCAGGAAACAGATGGGCACTCTGCAGAGGAAACCCACAATCAGCGCCTGTGGAAACCAACCCAGGCCTTCATTCATAAAAGTTGCGCCCAGCCAGGGGCCACCCAGGACGCAAGGAGGACGCCGGCATGGAGGCTTATGATGGTGATGGCCCGATAAAACAGCTCACCTCGGAGCAAACGGGAGGCATGACACTCAACAAGAACGTGCCAACGTGATTTTGAGAGACTGGAGAGGAGTTTGCACCCACAAAATCAGAATCCGCTACCGTGACAAGAAGGAAGTGGGAGGGGATCGCAGAGCAGAAAACAGCCCTGGGGACTAACAGAGGATGGCAACGGAAAGATTACTGAAACACCGGGCTGGTCCTCTAGGTGACCTTGACCCTGGATCACTCTTCTGCAACCGTAGGAGTGAGTGGCCTGGGACGGAGCTTCCTTCGGTGCACGTTCAACCACATACCTTGCATTGAAGGCAATGAAACTCGCGGAATTAAGCTATCATGGGCTGACACAGGGGGACGTCCATAACGGGAAAGAGAAACGTGCTGAACAGGCGGGATAATTTTATCCTACGGACACTAAACTCACTTGTGCACCCAGAAATGGGACAGAGAGACGACAGACACACAGACACATTGAAAAACATGAGTAAGGACACAAGGCACACGGGGGGACGGGGGGAGGGTGGCGGGGAAGAGACAAAGCTGTTGGGTTTGGTCTTTACCGGTTGATACTCTTCCTTCTCTTTTGAGGAAGTACAGCTTACTTTTTGAAATTTTTTTACAAATGGAGATAAAACAATTAGGGTACCTTCTCTACAATGAAAGCAACAGAAGGCACATGGTAGATTATTAATCAGTATTTGTTAAACCAATGAGTGAATAAGACCATATCTTCTATCAGCAGAAGTATACTTCTATAGGAATGCCTTTCACATCTCCCGCAGCATTGATAACTCATGTTTCTTGCCTCTTCGAAGTGACATTTAGTGAAGATATTTTCCTAGAAATTTGTTCATTTCAGCTAGATTTCAAAGTGTGTTATCACGTGGCCATGCACAGCATTGTTTCACTTTTGGTGTCCATATGTTTTGTTTGCTTAGCAAAACACAAAGATTTTCTTTTAAAAATTCCCTTCTGAGGGGCACCTGGGTGGCTCAGTGGGTTAAAGCCTCTGCTTTCCGCTCAGGTCATGATCTCAGGGCCCTGGGATCGAGCCCTGCATCAGGCTCTCTGCTCAGTGGGGAGCCTGCTTCCCCCCCTCTCTCTCTGCTTCCCTCTCTGCCTACTTGTGATCTCTCTCTGTCAAATTAAAAAAAAAAAAAAAAAAAAAAATCCCTTCTGAGGACTTTCCGAACAGTGGCCGACCGTGAGGGCCTGGATCCGAGGCACAAGAGTGTCTGGTGGCCTTCCCGTGTCACGGGCAGGCAGCGGTCACCTCCCCGCCAAGCTCTCCTTTCCAGTGCCTGCCCCTGGCCCGCTCCCTCTCCTCCTCCTGAGACACATCCTGCCCAAGGTTTGTCAACATTGAAATTTCATTTCAAAGAATCAGGCTTTGAGTTACTACATTTATTCTATAGTTTTTCAGATTTTGTTCATTAATTTCTACAGAGTGTTCTTTTGTGACTCAAGCCGGGTCACGACACCTGTTTGTTTATTGTTCTTGATGCTGTTTTAGTTCTGGAGTGGAATGCGTAGTTCATTTCCATTCTTCCTTTTTTCTTGATAAAAATCCTTAGGACTTACAGCCCCCAACATGGGGCTCCATCCCAGGACCCTGAGATCACGACCGGAGCCAAAGGCAGACGCTTCACCGACTGAGCCATCCAGGCACCCCTACTTAACATATTATCAATGTACCCTAAGACTGCTTTGCTAATTTCTTATTGTATTTTCTCAGCTTTTATCTGGTATATTTTGATGCTATTTCATTTGACTCATAAGTATTCCTGGCTATTATATTATCATAATGAACTGTACTTTCCAAAACCAATGTTTAAAGCAGCCCGCTTCATTCCTTACTGTTTATTTTTCCTTTGTATCTGATATTAATTGAGCTATTTGGGGTTCTATTTTTCCTTTGTCTTATATTTCTTTGTTGATCAGTTCATTTGTATTTTTTGTACGTCACTTTGTTTCAGAATACGTGTGCATGTGCATAAAATTTAACATAAGAATCTTCTGTTGTAAATGTTTAATCCATTCTGCGTCCTTTGCATGTGCGAGGACGGATCTTCTTGGTTATGGTTCTGTTACCTTTTGTTTTGTTTTGTTTCTGGTGTTCTTCCCGGGTAGTAACCCGGATGTGCGGCATTGGAAAAAAAAATCACCCTGTTCTAGCTTGAAGCGTTACCTCCCTTCCTTCCCATGCTCGTCTGCCACATCTGTGTTCATCCCCTGTGTGTGTGCGCGTTGCGCTGGTCGGGGGCCAAGGGGGACACAGACTGGGACCCACGGCCGCAGGTGGGGGCCTACCCTCTTCCTCAGTTTCCCCAGCACCTTCCTTGCACGAAACTCCAGGACCGAAAGCACTTTGCCTAGTCTTGAATCTGTCAGAAGAGGAGAATCCAGCCAAGCCTAGGAGATCTTTCTCTCTCCTCCGCACGTTGCATGTTTCTGTGTGCTCACATGTCCTAGTCAGCACGCTGGAAGCCGCTGACCCTTAACGCGTATGAATAAACGTGTTCTCAGCATCACTGCTCAGCACCGTCCTCCCTCGGCCTCCCGGGCTGAGCCGGCAGGAGGCCGTATGCCAGGAAACGCAAAGCATCCCATCGGTGCATCGCAAAACCAGGTGCCCTGTTTTGTAGCAGTTGAAGGGGTACATGGCATTGTGACGTCATACAACAGGGGATTGCCTAACCTGGGAGGAAGAGGGAGAATGTTTCCTTAAGGAGGGAATGTTCGAGGTGTGTTCTGAAGGACCCCCAGGAGTGGCCTGGTCACGGGGAGAATCAAGAGTTTCCAGCAAAGGGAACAGCGCCACGAAGCAGCAGAGTCCGCGGGGCACGGTGTCCTCAGGCGAGTGAAGAAACTCCGCGCGGCTGGAGAACAGAGGAGACTAGAGGTGAAGGACACCGCCGGCTGCCCCCAGCGGAGGCTGCAGTTTCTGGAGCTCAGGGGACACAGTGGCCCGCTCAGGTGGGAACGGAGCGGGGAAAGAAGGAGGAGGCCAGGCCCTGTGCAAGCCGGGCCTGCAATCCTGGGGCCGAGCACGGAGCATTACCCCATCCCCTGCGACGTTTGCTCCATGACCCCGGGAGACTCGCCTATCGATCGTCCCCATACGGAGGAAGGCCAGAACCTTCTCACTCAGGCACACTCAGATCTCCCAGGCCCTCTGCGCCCTCCGCCCGACAGGGCACCACCCCAGCTGGGCAGCTAAGCTCTCGCAGACATGCTCAGATGCACAATGAAGGTCATTGTCCCCACACAGGTATTCTCCTTTCCCATCCATAATTCTCCCCCAGCTCCCCCCATGTTTGAAATGCAGTTGAGAAAATGTCTTCAAGCACAGTGGGAAACGCTGGGCTGTGCTGGGAGAACAGAACCTCACGCAGAATCCCAGTCCCACCCTTCCCTGCCCTTCTGCCCTCAGAGCCAGTGGGTTTGTGGCAGGGGAGGGAAGGAGTGCAAGTGACCCCCACCCCCGAGGTTTCGGGACCATGGCCTGGCTTCTCCGTCAGTGGCCAGCGGACGGTCAGGGAAGGACACGGGGCTCGTTTTATCTCAGTTATCCTTGCCCTAGAACTGTGTGAGGGGCGGCTCGTGGCATGTGATTTATTTGCCTACACTTGGGCATTTCTGAAGGTCAGCGAAGTTTAACCCCACAAAAGCCTTCCCTAGACTGGCCCCGGCCTCCGCAGTGGGACAGGTACAGTGTCTCTCTGTGGGGCTGCTCGGCTGGACCTCAGCCTCTGGGAGCAGCCCAGAGAGGGTTCCCTGCAGGGCCCGGCCCTTCACAAACCCCGCCTTGGCTTGCGCACCAGGGTCTCGCTAGAAAAAAGCCAGTCACAATGGGAGTTCAGGGTTCTTTTCTGAAATTGAATCAAAGTGCACCAGCAGATAAGAAAATCTTGAAAGAAAATAAAACACAAGTTAACAAAATAACAGCATACATGCTTGGCAGGTAAGTTTTTTGTTCAAAACATCTGATCCCCAGAAAGTCGCTAACTCTTTAGCAAATGAGGACGGTCATCAATAAGACGTTAGTTCTGGAGGGAAGGTGCTCTTATGTTGATGGTATTTTAATCACCCATCCTTGGAACAGAGTGAACACAAAATCAAGTTGTGTACCGAACCCTGAATACTATTAAACAAGCAGAATGGATTTCAAGGCTCAGAAAGCACACGAGAACGAAGAATGTGTTTTTAAGGCCCACAAAACCCGCAGTGGAGAAGGTGGGTCTGCAGAACGACCATTTAAAGCAGCAGGAGATGTTCCTCTACCGAAACCCAAGATCCCCTCACCCCGATTCCCCTTTGTGTTGTCAGGAGCGCCTGTTCCCTGGGGAAGAGACTTTGTTTTCGTTCGGCTTTCTGACATCATATGATGCAACCTGATGCAAAGAGATAGGCATCTTGTCACAGGAGAAGCTTCCAGAGGAGGGAGCAGTCCTGCAGCTGGTGCGGAAATTCTCCAGAGACCCCGGCAGTGGGAGCAGGGGCAGAGCGAGGCAGAGTTCTTGGGGGAGCGAGGGGGACACATGCCGTTTCCAAAGGAAAATCAGGATCTAGTCATTACAGGAAAGATTGGAGGGCGCCTGGGTGGTTCAGTGGGTTAAGCCTCTGCCTTCGGCTCAGGTCATGAGCGCAGGGTCCTGGGATCGAGTCCCGCATCGGGCTCTCTGCTCAGCAAGGGGTCTGCTGCTCCCTGTCCCTCTGCCACTCCCCCTGCTCATGGTGGCTCGCTCACTCTCTCAAATAACAAAAAAAAATAAAAACAAAAACAAAAACTGGGAATGGTTGCAAGCCAGGAAAGATGACACACAGCTTTGGGAAAAGGCAGTGCTCATCTCGGACCGTCTGTGTGAACGGTCCGTGTGGGGCAGGCAGAGGCTGCTGGGCACTGAGAAAGAGCACCTGCTCCAAGCATACCAGAGGCCCTCGCTGGCCCTCTGGGGACGGGGGACCCTGGAGGGTGCAGCGGGAATCTTCCCCGGAAGCAATGGCAGCCTGGTGAGCGTCACCCCGAGCCTGCTGGGAGAGGAGCCGCTCCGTCTCCCACGCACGTGCAGTTCCCGGCCCACAGCCCGTCCCACAGGCTGAGTCGCACTCAAGAACTGAGCGAGGACCTTCATGAAGATGGTTTTAATAATGACCTTGCTGTCAAACTTCACACTGGAATAATAAAAGCGAGCACGATACCAGGGACATGTGCCAGGCGCTAACGGAGGAGCGTCACGGGCACTGAGGTCCCCGTGTCACAGGGGACGCTGCTAGCAAAGGCCTGGGGCTTAGGCGGCGGGTGGGAGTCAGAGCTTGTGGGGCTAAGGCCGGGACACCTGCCTGCAGGGCGCTGGGGCCAGTCCCGGCTCTCCGTGGCGCTGTGCAGCCCAAGGAGGCCGTCCCAGCTCCTGGAACCCTCTCTTTTCTTGGGGGTCACCTTTGTCTGTCACTTCGCCGTGCTCGGATGACGCGTAGTCCAGATGTGTCCAAGCTCTCAGGTCATGTGGCTAATGGATTAGCTCCAATTAACGTGCGGCGGCTTTTCTGCTGCTGTCCATGCCGCGCCACGGGGACCGGTGTTCGACCCGATTTCTGCATCGCCAAATGTGAACGAGCACCCGCCCTGGGAGGCGTCCTCGCTGCCTGCTCGCATCAAAGCCCAAGCAAAACAGGATCCTTGAAAACGCTTCAGATACTTCTCAGCGGCGCTGAACCCAGGGATGGCCGTCAGGCGGGGTTTTTTTTTTATTTTTTGTTTTGTTTTGTTTTGCTTTTTTTAAGATTTTATTTTAGTTGACACAGTTAGTAAAAAATTAATAATAGGGACGCCTAGGTGGCTCAGTTGGTTGGACGACTGCTTTCGGCTCAGGTCATGATCCCGGAGTCTCGAGATCGAGTCCCGCATCGGGCTCCCAGCTCCGCCGGGAGTCTGCTTCTCCCTCTGACCTTCTCCTCGCTCATGCTCTCTCTCACTGCCTCTCTCTCAAATAAATAAATAAAATATTTAAAAAAAATTAATAACAATTTTAAAAAAAGATGTGGAGCAATTTTTCCCCAATATGATTGTGAAAACATCATGAAACAAATTTTACATCCTTACTAAGGAGTTCCCAGATACCGAAACATTTGTAATTGTGGGTAATTAGCCAGGATCTTGGGATACTTATGTCATGATTCATAAAATCTTTAGCAGCGGATTAAGTAATTTTTTTGAAAATCAGTACGTTTTGAGAAAGCCCTGAAAACTGTAACTTTCATATGTCGAAAAGGGACTCCAGCTCACTGACGGTCTCCTGGGTGAGCCCCAGCCCCAGCGCCCGAGGGAAGACAGCACCGTGGTCTCCTCCTCACATACCCGGGGAGAAGCAACAAGGTGAGGCCGGGCCGATGTGTCCGTTTGTCCCTGCCGGTCACTCACGGAACACGACCCCGGGCCAGACAACGCGACTGCTCCGCGTTCGGGACTCGGAGATGGAAGGGGAAACTTCCTGTCCGCGAGCTTCCTGGCGGGAGGGGCAGTGCGAAGGAGCCGAGGCAGGTCGGGGGCTTCCTGGGGCGACTGAAGACCTGGTTCTGGAGAGAGTGAGGAGGGGCATGTGGCTGGGGAAACGCAGGGTGGGGGTGGCGCGAGGAGGACCCCCGAGAAGGCCGGGAGCTTGCTGGCTCCGAAGGAATGGTGGGAACCGGGTGCTCAGAGGGAAGCAGAGGGGACACCTCAGGGACGCAATGGCCAGGTGACAGCGACAACAGGAATCGCTGTAGCCGAAGAGAACGGTTTAAGAGGGAAGAAGCGGAAGTCAGGCAGATTCGGGTCGGAGTGTGGCGATTCTCACGTCTGAGACCCCGTGGTGTAGCCTGTAAATCATGAGGAACAGTGAACGTTTGGGGAAAAAACCATGAACAAAATAAATCATTAAAAGCATACTAGGAGGGGCACCTGGGCGGCACAGTCGGTTGGGCCGGGACTCTTGATTCAGCCCAGGTCAGGGTCTCAGAGTCGTGAGATCGAGCCCCACCTTGGGCTGCACACACTGCCCCCCACCCCCGGGCGTCTGCCTCGAGGTTCTCTCCGTCTTGCCCCTTGCCCCATCCCCCATGCCCGCGCACATGCTCTCTCACTCTCTCTCAAATAAGAAATAAATAAATAAAAGCATACTGTGAGACTTGGAACTGTCCCCAGAGAAGACCCAACCCCACCCCAGCCGATCTGGTTGGAGCCCCTTCCTGTCTAGAATGGTGATTCATGTGCCCTTGTTCTGCACGAGGGGTGGAAAGTAATTCACCAATACTGGTTTGATTTAAAAATGAAGGGAGCAGGAAAGTACAGCCCAAAGAGTAGCAGAGTTAGTGGCTTGCCTGAGGTCCCCTTGCAGGGACCAGACCCCAGCTTCTCCGACATCCATGACCAGAACCCATTCTGGCTTCATTCGTCGTTAGCCCTCAACCAGATGCTGTATCCCCCAAAGACAGCTGTCTGCGTACACGAACTCCAGAAACTTGACTACAGTCTTCTCTTTGCACATGGATATCTTGCAGATATATACAAAGTCACTGAAGTTTAAAATTAAAATATAGACCTACAACTTCCTGAGGCCGTACTTGTGCTAGGATCCATGAGCTATATTACTGACTCATATAAAAAGGGAATGAAGCCCAAACCCTAAAATTACCCCTCCCCCGACACACACTCATCGCTCTCCGGGACTATGAATTCTCCACTCTTCCAGGCCCTTTGTCAGCTCTGTCCCTGGGCGGAGGGACACACGGGAAGCAAGCCCCAGGGTGAGTACGATCTCGGAGGGTAGGGGATGAGTACTTGACTACCCCTCCTAGTGCGCTCCCTAAGTTCATAAATTCTTTAAATACTTCTCGTTCAAAAATATTTTTTCGAACGAGAGTGAAAAAAATAATACCCCTTAAAATAATCAATGTGTCATCCAAGGTCAGCTTATTGAGAAACGTGCAGAAGAAGACAATGGACAGTGGAGTCCGGGTAAATGCGGCATCGTCTGAACTGTTCCTCGCGGGTGGCCGAGGGTGGCCAGGAGCCGCCCCGGGTAATCTGGCAGCTGATCCCCCGCCTAGAAGCAGGGAAGACTGCAATACCTCCCGCCCTGTTCCACAACTGCCTGCGAAACAGACAGCCGCCTTGTTTCCGGAAGAAAGCCTTTTTTTTTCATCCAAAAACAAAAAACGGTATTGTGATTCAGAAAAGATTAAAAGAATTCCCAGAGATGATCTGAAAACTAGATCTGTAGGAAGCTGCACTGCATTTTACAGATCACCAGAACTGATTTCACTTCTGCTCCTACACCCGAGTCGGGCTTACGCCCGGGCGCAGATCACAGCAGCCGCTGCCAGAGCGCCCTGTGGGCGCCTTCCCTCGGGGCCTCGCACGGAGCCCACGCGCTCTGCCTGAATGTCTACGGTCCGGACGCACCCGCGAGCAGTAACTGTACGAGGCAAAACTGACCCGCAGGTGCATTCTTACGCCGCGGGCTGTGGTCCTGGGCCGGCCCACACATAGAGTGGACGGTGGTGACTCTGCAGGCCCAGGAAACCCACAGCTGAGCACGATCCTAAGCAGAGCTCGGCGTCTGGGTTTGATCGTTCGCTCTTTCTGATAGACGATACCCAATGTGTTATAGGTGCGTTTCCAGTTGTGTATGATGGCCCCCGTCCCCTGGCCATAGAAGGACTCGAGGAGTGTTTGCCCTTGAGCACAGAGATCAATTATTACAACTCTCCTTCCGAGAGAATAAGCTGGAAATACTGGTACATCCCGCACACATGGTAACAGATGTAGTTCTACGTCGTCTGCACATTGTGCGTGTGGACATGGGCAGAAGATGACCAGAACCTGTAAGCCCTGCCACGCGTGGGGAGGCAGCCTCAAACAGCCGGGAAAGAGGGGGCCTGGATTTGCGATTGCATTTCAGAGTCCGGGCGCAGAGTACGCCCCGTGTTTATGAAAGCGTGCGGCGGGTGCGGGGTCCTGGAAATACGAATTACTTCGCTCACACACTGTTAACATGTCGCTTGGAATTCAATGGGTTCACTGTTTCTGTTCTGGATGAGATCAGCCCCGCTCAGCTACAATCTGCAGCTAAGACACAGGCGAGAAAGGAGATTTTAGACTGAAATGATTGTAACGTGATGCTTGAAAGGGAGGAAGCGCCACTTGGAGTCGTGGGTTCTCGGATTCAGAGGGACTCAGGTGCAGGGGGTTCCTGCTAAACAGGGAGGTCAGCGGCCTGGAACTCCACCTGAGAGTGAGTTAAAAAATAACCAGAGTTCTCCCTTCTCTGGCTCCTTTCACTGGAGTATTTTCTATCTTGGAGGCCTCTGTTGAAATGCAAAACTCCTGGGAGTGGTCACACCTTAAGTTATCGCTCTCCCTCGCAGAGAGAGCTGCAGACAGTCCCGGAGAGAAAGAATGGGCTCGGGAGAAGGGCCGGGGGCAGAGAGCAGGCTGGCCTGCGGAGGGAGGTTAACCTCTCAACGCACTGAGCAACAGACTCTTTCGCCTACTGAGCGTTGGGTCTAAGGTCGAGACTCGCACCCGGGAAGCCTTCACTCTGACGAGAAGACTGATGGCGGCTACTGGGCTGTCATTCATTTCAATACCATCCCCGTCCCATCTGGGAAGCAATTTGAATAAACTTGGGAGATGGGGGAGGGACCAGAGGAACCTTATACAGTTGAAAACTATGGACTTTCTACTTCCAACACGTTTAGACCATCCCTGAGAGGTGTTCCCGCCATGAGGTCAGCCTTCAGCAAAACCGTAAGTACATTTTGAGGTAAGGGACACAGGTGAGAGAAGACCACGTCCCGATGACCATCTCCACTGAACCCTCATCCAACTTCCAGGTCCCGGCTAAGACCCCTACAAAAACCGTTGCTGAAAGAAAAACAAGCTTCTCTTCCGTTTCAGGAATCTTTTTTTCTTTTCCTTTTTTATGTAGTTACAAAAAGCTGGTTTTGCTCACGATGTGGCCTTCCTAGGATCTACTCTCTTAGCAGCTTTCCGACACGCGGGGCAGGGTTACGAACCCGAGTCACGGGGCAGGACGACGCACCCCCACGCCCAGGGTGCTGTTTGTCACGGTGCTTACTACTCTGGAGGCAGCGTCTGTCCTCACCTTCAGACATCCGCTTCTACTGGTCAGTTTGGGGCAGAAGCCTGCAGCAATGCTTTCCTGGAGCAAAACCACACAGAAAAAGTAATTTGTCGTGGGTTTTGTTTGTTTGTGTTTTCTTTATACACGTCCCAGAGCAAGGTTGCTAAGCAAACTTCTCAAAATTTAATTGACGTCTTTGGGTCGGTAACCGTACGGGTCGATCCTAACGGCCTCAAGGATTTCAGAAGTAGCTCAGTTATGGGCACTGGAAATACGTGTTTTGCTAATATTACCTCTTTGTCTGTGATAACGGGGCGCACTGAAAACCCAGGGAGAAGACAGCAAAGTAACCTCCTGGCTCCGCTTTCCCCAGATTTGTGTCTTATGCTGCCGGAAAACCCTCATATCACTCGTAACAGGGAGCAGAACAGAGGTGGGTTTTGTTTCGTCTTCCTGATTTTCAACTGGAGGCACCCATCTTCGCAAGCAGTGGAAGGTTCCAAACTATTAGTACTCTTCAAAGAATGTTAGAATCATTTGAAAATAATCCTGAAGAGAAACCGTGTTTATTCTTAAAAGCTTTAATTGGGCAGACGGGGCCGAGCTCCTGCTGCATGGCGGTGGCGGGAACAAGATGGCGGCAGGTACACACAGCCCGTTGCCCTTCAAGATGGGGTCACGGGCCATTGGCTCATGGGTCTCATTATGAAATAACCAGCAACACTGGAATCCTGCTGGAAAACACTGAACAAATAATGACCAAGAGGCGTGGTTTGGAGACTCAGTGCTGTCATTTTGTGGTTGTGGGGCCTCAGACACATCACGGCCCCTCTCGTAGGTTTGTATTCCGTAAAATGTGACATTTGGCCCCAGGGAAGTGATTCCTTTTGGACCCAGAATTGTTTGATTCCACGGGAGGCTCCCATCCATTGAGGGGGCAAGCGGTTTACAGCCGCAATGCCTCTCGCTTGTCCATGACAGAGAGCCCCTCAGCTCTGGGCGCGTGTTTCCGACCGCACTCCACAGCCTCCCGCCACCATCAGATCATCTCTCTGCTCGAACACCTCACTGTGCACCTCAGCGGCTGCGAAAGAAGACGTCTTTCCAGTGGGTGTAAGTTCTATACCAATTCGCATAAACCAATTGGTGGAACCAGCCCTTTTGGGGGGAAGAATGGAGGGGATTCAGCTTCTCGGTATGTAAAAAATTTAAAATATTAAGTCAGGCAAGGGAAAGAAATATGTCTTGAGGACCAACACAGCTCCTGGTGTCACCATTTTACCCTGCTAGTACCAGAATGCCACAAAATCAACAGGAATAATAATTCTATTGATCTGATTTGATTAAAGCCACTAAAAAGAAGAGGCAATCTCTTGCTATAAGATTTCGGGCCTTGGGGCGCCTGGGTGGCCCAGTCATTTAAGCATCCAGCTCTTGCTTTCTGCCCAGGTCATGATCTCAGGGTTGTGAGACCGAGCCCCACGTCAGGCTCCACACTGGACGTGGAGCCTGCTTAAGGTTCCCTGTCTCCCCTCCCTCTACCCCTTCCCCCAACTAAAAAAATAAGGATTCATTAACCATATAAATACTATAAATCAACACTGATTTCCCTGAATCTCCATATCAAAATCTTTGTATGTAAGATCAGTAACTCTTACAAAAAGCAGTAAACATTGAACTGAATGAAGAAGTAAGGCAGGGAGATCCGTTTACAAAGGACACAGTTCAGCCTTGAATGGGTGTCCTTGAAAGGTATGTTGCTAACCCACGATGATCAAGATTTAGGGTATGGAATCTATAATGTCTGATGTGAAAGCCTCACTCTCCTTCTGCCCCCAAGTCAAATTCTAGGCAGGTCTGCCAAGAGAAAAAGATCTTTTTCAGCTGCCTCCATGAGGGCTGAGGGCGGAAGGAGCCCGAACCCCACCCTCCCCGTGAACCCTCCAGGATCTGCCCAGGGAACAGGAAGGCGGGCCGATTCTGAAGCAACACTGAGTTGAATGTTATAAACAGTGACCTATTCATAAATAGTCTCTACGACCGTGTCCCGGGCTAGCTTTTGTTCAGGACCAAAATCCTCTGTTGCCAGGAATAACAACCACCGTACTCGCCCTTCGGTTCCAAGGTAATGGCTTACTAATGAGATTACCTTCTTCATTCTAACAGATTCTTCTGCTCTGTGGAGCCCGGGAATATGAGAACCCCTACTTAATTTAATGTCCCCTGAACATTAGTGATTTGAAAAAAATCATTGTTGTTTTGACGACACTGTTGACATTCGAGACAGAGGAGCGGTTCACGGTGGGGACATGCAGGGCTCCGATCCAGCAAACTGGAGAGACTCTGTGAAGCCAGACAGAGGAGAAGGACCCGCCATGCTGGTCACGGGCAACGTTTTCGAACGCGAAATGTGGGCTTGAACTGACCTCCCACCTACAAGCCCTGTGGTCTTGGGTGAGTTTCCGGAACTCTGCATCTCAGAGTCCCTGGGGACATGAGATGGCTGCGGGTGCCTCACGAGATGCTGCTTTCGAAGCCTTTTGTCCCACACTTTGCACGTGGGGAAGGTACACTCTGTGGCAGAGATGCGTGTGTCCATCCGTATATATCCCTACGTACATGTAACGTTTTAGGGTTACCACTGGTTTTATGACATTGCTAGGACTGTCGTGTCAAAGGACCACAGATCGCGGCTTACACACCAACAATATGACCACTCATACTTCTGGTGCTCAGGGTCCAAAAAGTGCTGGTAGGGTTGTTTGTCCTGAGGGCTGAGAGCAAGAGTGTGCTCCCTGCCTGTTCCTCAGTGTGTCGACAGCGGTCTTCTCCCAGCCGCCTCACATCGTGTCCTCTGTGCGTGCCTCCGTGTCCAAACGTCCCCTTTTCAAAAGGACACCCATCATATTGGATCAGAGCCCATTCTGAACCTCGTTTCACCTTCATTTCCTCTGTTAAGACTCTACCTCCAATTACGGTCACATTCCGAGGTTAGGACTTCAACCTATCAAGTAGAAGAGAATACAGTTCAACCCCAACACTGTTGCTGTAGATAGTAATAGTGATTGCTACTGTCACTCTAATTCCTGTGGTTATTCTTGGGGCAGGGCTGAGTCATTGCAAGGAAGTGCCTGATGGCTTTGGAGTTAGCAGGTGACTTGCAGGGGTGAGGGGGGGGGTATGAGTGACCGGGTGACAGGTGGGCAGGTTATGACTATTGTTAAGGACCCACATCCAGCAGGGCTGGGCCCACAGAGCTCCCAGCCTCTCGGGGCATAACTCACAGATGTGAACAAGGAAACCTGTCAGGAGCCCCAGGCCATAGGAATGAGAGGACAAAGCAAGGACATCTGTCACAGAGGAATTAAGACCAGAAAGAAAGTTGCAGAGGCTGACTTGGGCTCCCTTCCCCACTCCCCAACGTGCCAGTTTAACCTCTTGGAAGCTCAAGGTCGGCCAAGGCTGACCTTTCTGGAAGGATTCGACGGGTAACGCACAGAAAGCACCGTGCTCGGAGCCTGCACGCCGTATACACACAGAAACATCAGGGTCCTTTCCTTCCTGCCATTCCGGACCCTTCGGGATGGCCTCTGACAGGCCCGCCGAGGTATCAGCTTAACGTGAGTTCTGGAGAAAGCACCAGGGCCCTCCTCACTGAGGAGGAGGAAGCCCCATCTGAGCAGGCAGGACCGAAGCAGACACCCATCTCAGAACCTCCCGAGGAAGCTGTCCCAGGAGGGGCCCAGCGGCAACGGTCAGCCTTGCGCTTAGGTTACACTGACACCGTGCAGATAGCGTGGGGAGCAGAAGCTTCACGGGGCAGCAGGCGCTCCGCAGACATCGGGTCACCGTGCAGATAGCGTGGGGAGCAGAAGCTTCACGGGGCAGCAGGCACTCCGCAGACATCGGGTTACACTTAGAGACTTGTTTTTGTCCTGTTT
>NW_019154099.1:60508698-60522297 GCF_002288905.1 Enhydra lutris kenyoni
GTTTGATTTTAATACAAGAGAAAAGCTGCTTCATTTTCATGGCCAAACTTCCTTTCCTAGGAAACCTTACTATTATTTCCTATGTACCTACTAGCAACTGTGATCGAACTACAACCCAAAGATGAGACATAAGAATGTCTCTTTAGGAAATCAATGGGACACACACACAAAATCTGATTCAACATAGTTGACTCAATGTGCTGGTTGGAAATGTGATCGTACGTAGCCAATAGCTATTTCCTATAAAATCTGCTTTTTTTTTTTAAATTTTTTTGAGGAATACCTGGAAATTCTCCTGGGCCATAGCAAACTCAGGCAAACAGATCACTTATAGGGGGGCTCTGCTTGATGTAAGAGGTTCTAGAGCAGAAGAGCTTTGGAAAAGGGGGAAGTAAAGAAGGCGGGTGGGGCAGGAAAACTCTGCTCTGGATTTGGCAAAATGGCTTCAGTTGTTCCTGGAACATGATTCACAACTGATGTTATGGGCTGGGCGGAAGTATGAAATATCTTAAAAACGGATGCTTGAAGACCCAGAATGGAATCAAAGACCACTGTGAAACCGAACCCAAATCACACTTCCTTCAAGGATGATTATTTTTCATTCAACAACCTAAATATTTCAAGTGCACTTTTGGGAGACGAATGTTTTCTGGGGGTGAGAAACCATGTATTTTGCAAAGAAATAAAGAATGCATGCAAAAGGACTTATTAAAAGTTCAGGAGGAAAAAAAGTATGACTGAGGAATCACTGAAGTAGGAATTAGTGAAAGTTCACATGTATCCCGCAAAAACCCGGGAGCACACACACCAAAGCATGGGGTGGGCCAGGAGGGATTTCATCACTCAGTCCCACTGCTGGGGAGGAAGCAGTGAGTGCTTTCTTCACGTGGTTGGTTACCCTATTAGAATGTTCTCGAATGAGAGAAAACGTTCGTGGTGACCTCTCACCGATTGCAGAGAAGTTAAGTTTCGCTTATGAGTTTCAGACCATAAGCAAGGAGTGACCCAAGTCAAGCTGGCCTCACTCATCCTCCAAAACAAGCTAAATTAAGCTTTGCCTGTAGGACTGACTTGCTTTCATCTGCTCAGAGACTTTCCAAGTCTTGTCTCTGTGTTTGATTTCAATAGACTGAAGTGTATATGTGTGTACACATGCACACGCGCACTCATATAATAATACTTATACATAACAGTGTAATAAATACTCCCATAACATCACATAGGTCTGTATATACTTTGTATCACATATATACACTAAGTATATACGACACATACACTAACAAATATCTATAGCAAATCCATTTCGTGACTCTGTGATACCCTCCGCACCTAGCCACCATCCAATAGGGATATAGTATCCGGGTGTTAACCAGCAGGGCTCTAAGACTATGCTTATATTAACCTTAAAGTTAACCTTTACACTTAGAATCCGAGGCTGGTCTCTCATGCACAACCAGAATGGAGGATATCACAGTTCTCAATAGAACTTCATAAAAAAAAAATAAAAAACAGTGAGAGAGGGAGACCACTGCTTTTGAACAAGAAGAAAATTAGTCCTTTGCATAATAGTTATAAGAAAGTTGTTGGAATCCATCGCAAGAATTTGCCGTGACAGTGAACGGGTGAATTGGCAAGACCCGTGTTAACAAAGGGTCATTAACTCCTGGCCACACTCTGTTTAAGGACGTTTGGTAAGGAACAGCCACAGGATTCGGAAGGGTCCCTCGACCTTATCAGGAAACCCCCAGTTCCCATGTGTCCACCACGTTTAGTGGATCCTGTTCTGGAGAGCTCAGAACTTGGTAGGATTCAGAAGGGCTCCAACGAGGGTCAGACTCACTACACAACGCTTCCGGTGCTCAGAGATCAGCCCTGGGGTCCGAGACACACAGGAACCCAGAACGGGCTTCACATTCTCTGGAAACTGGCAGCAGGTACGATTCCGACAGCCTTCTGCTGTTCACCTTCGGCCAGTTGGCGAAAGGATCGAGTTTAACTACCTGTGGGAGATAGTCTAGGACCCTGTTCCAAATACCTGACTAGACTTGCCAAGCCTGAGCGCAGTCACCTACACAACGTCCACAACCATCCGCCGGGCACTCACGATCCACTCAGCTCCACGCCGGGCGCGATGGAGGACAGAGACGGCCGTCAAGTCCCCTGCTCCCTTCAGGGCAGATGGTGTGACAGAGACAGCACACAAAACAGAACAGAGCTCATCAAAGTTGTTCTGGTTTTTGTTATTTCGTTTTTCAGATATGAAGCCTGGACGGAGCCAGCCTGGACTCTCCAGCTAGCAGTTGAGGAGGAAGAGCCAAACCAAGGGGCATCGTGTCCCATCTACATCGCGTCTTCATGGGGTTCAGAAATACAGAGAGGAGAGGGAGTCAGAAGGGCTGGCATGGCCGGGGGCACGACCCAAAGACGAGGGGTCTCAGCAGGGCTTTGAAGAAGAAGTAAGGTCCATGTGGGCCGGGGAGAAGGGCTGACGTTCGGGGTCCCCCAAACCTACAAATCCACCGTCCCCATTTTCTCATTAGCGTTTGTCAGCACCATTGACTCTTAAAATTCTGCACGAATGAAAACAAGAAAAGCAGTTCAGTGATGAAAGATAATTATTTCAGTGGAAGAGATTTTTGTTTCCATAATCTCCTCTTTGTGTAGAGCTCGCTCTTGGCTATGTCTGCAGCCCAGAGCCTTTGCTCTGTTTACTTTAAAAGAATAAGCCACTGTTTGATTGGGTTTCTCATCTTCAGTAAACCCTGGTCTCTCATTCTCAGTTCCAGGAAGGAAAAATGAAAGAACGAGGCTCTTTAAATATCCGAGCAGTGGCTGCTTCCATACAGACACACGCAGCCTCCACATTACGTAGAGGCGCGACTCCCGAGCGTGGGTGAGAACCAGCCCACAGCCTTGATTTGGCAAGTGTTTCTCAATTGACCCAATCACTTTTTATTTGGCCATCAATTCGTTTGGTTTTTCTTGGTCGCACTGAGCCGGAGCGTGTGTTTATTGCAAAAGGTCATTCACCTATTCCGCAGTTCAAAGGGACAGTTTTGTTCACTGAAAGCATCACTGTAGCGGGACATGCAGACACAGCGAAGGAAGGTGAGTTGGAATCGTGGGTGCAACTGGTAGGAAAACCTGGGAGAATCCAGCACAAAGCAGGGGAAAAAAAACAGAAATAAAATAAAAGCATCATTCAAAGCGTTGACATTTTTAAATTGATTTAATTTTATTCCATTAAACAAACAAACAAATGGAGACCCCCACCTCAAAAAAAGATCCCAAAGCAAAAGCAAAAGATCTAGCCCCCAGCAAACGACATTCTTCCGCGGTAACTAGGCACTACATCACTGCAACTGTGAATACTTCTCTCGTTCACGTTCCTCATCTTCTGCACTGACAGCATCTTCCAGTTCCTGATTTAACTAATCAGGAGCAAATGAAAAGTCGGAATTTATAGAAATTTCATTTCATACATGGATCATAATAGAGTCTCGATTTGCACTTTGGGGTTCACTGGAGTGGATGAACCCGTTTCCCACCAGTCAGCTTCCCGGGAACCAAAACCAGGATGGCCCCAGAGTCCGTGTTCTACCCTGCAAAAGCCATTCTTATAGCCAGGACGAGGAAAAATGTTGCCAAAACATAGCAGGATTCTTTGATATGATTCCATCTGATAGAAACCCTCCTTGGCCAACAATGTGGCTATCTTCAGAGGAAAATGGCCGCTACTATTCGGTTTTACCGTATCAAATATTTGATTCTCAGGAGGTCTTTGCACTACTGTGCTTTTTACCAATGTTTGGCCTGCAAAAATATTGAAGTTGACAACGTATATGCCACCTTCTACCTGGGTCCACGGAGGCCTCGAGACAGAGAGCAGAGCCCCATGGAAGCAGGGAAAGCTCTGAATGAACTCCACCCCGTTTGTCATGTGACTTTCAGATCCCTGTTTCCTCAAATGTGGAACTGGGGCGGGTATCGGATCTACAGCAGGGCGCCCGTGACCACTGGCTGGAGAGAGGCACTTGGGCGGTGCCAACCAGCCCCTTCCTGGGGAGAAACCACCACCTTGCTCCAAGGGGCACACGCATTGACAAGGTGTGTGTCTAGACCCTTCTGGGGGCGCCAGGGCAGCAGAAGTCAGGCGTCTCGATCCCCACATTTTTCTCACTAACCGACCCTGTCTCTCATTAGGCTCACCCTGAAGATGCGGACGGAGGGCCCTGCTCTCCTCTGGAGCTCTAGAGCCAGGGTCGGGGATGTGAACCCCAGAGTGGCAGTGGGCTCCCATCCAGCCTTTCCTGTTTACACACTCGGATAAACGTAGGTTGTGGCCAAAAGCACGGCACCAACTCCAGGGGCACGTACCAAACGGAACCTCAGATACAAACCAGAACAAACTGCCCTGATTTGCTGAACCCCAAACAGAGCCCAATTCAAAGCTTTTATTTTTGAAACTATGAACAGAACCACAGTTTCAGAAACACCAGGAAAATAGTCTCAACGAGACAGGACTGCAGGAAAGAGGTCCGCAGCCTCTTTTCAGGGCGAGAACACTGTGTCTTATTCCTCTTGCTAAAATCGCTGAGTTTATTATTCACACGATAACCTAAATAATGCGACGGGCCCTGCATGGAGCCCTGGCCCATCTTCCTGAAGATCCCTCCGTCAAACGGGGATATGATCAGTGTTACCAATTTGGGTATTTCTATGGCGTCTATTCCAGTGACATATTAAATCTATGTCTCTATGAGAGCAGTGCATTGATTTTTTTACAGCAGGATTTTTTTTTTCAGCTCTGAGAACAGCTGACGGCTGCAAAACGAGCAGATGGCCACAGGGAAGAATCTGCTTGGTTGATAAGATAGTTTAAAAGAAAAATCACCTTATCGCATCTCCTGAATAACGTCAAACTAGGTCACGAGCAATGTTCGATTGGACCGTCCAAGATACTTGACGTATGGAGGAAGCCCTCCAAGGGGAGGTCCTGACAGCTCGCACACGTTTCCTTCATCCGTTGTTTGTTTGTTTCTCTTTAGGGGTTTTGTTGTTGTTGTTGTTGTTGTTTGTTTGTTTTAGATTTTATTTATTTTGGAGAGAGAGAGAGAGAGGGAGGAGGAGCAGAGGGAGAGGGATGAGGAGACTCCCAGCTGAGCGTGGAGCCTGATGCAGGGCTTGATCCCAGGAGCCGAAGGAGGTCATGCCCTGAGCCAAAATCAAGAGTCAGATGCTCGAGCGACTGAGCCCCCCAGGGGCCCCCATCCCTTTGTCTAGAAAGCCTGGCCCATGGCCAGGGCAAGCAGCCTGGGCAGCGAGCCGGCCCTTCCCGTCCGTTGCCACAGCGACCGCACGGTGGTCTTTATGACGATAGCGTGTCCGACCCAACGACAACGGAGTCCACAGTAACCCTCATAAAATGCAGACGCCCCAAGATGCAGTGCGAGCACTCAGCCAGCCCCTGAGCCTGAACACGCTGAAGTCCTTTTGCAGATCCTCAAAACACGTGACATCCCGGGTTTATCAGAGGAAAAAGATTCTCCTCAGGAAAGAGATCATTTTCCTGATCTGAGAAAACAGCCTTCCAGACGGGCATGTCTCCTCTTTGAGGTGATGGGTGGCCTCTGCCTTGAACAGCAAACCCGCAGATTAATGAAGATAGTAAAATACAGCCCATCCTCCTGCCTCCAGGTATAATGTTTTATTCATAAAAGAGCTGCGTGAGCCTTGATTTATATGGACTTTCATTATTAGGCAAAATTCAGTCACAAGGTTTCCACTCCTCCCTCCAGGCTTCCTTGAATTCAACTCCCTGTCGAATGGGGATGGGCTTTCTCCCCTGGTGAGGGATAATTCCCGAGAAGAAAACAGCCATAGTGCAAGGCGTGCCCAGTGCCCACCCCCACAGGTGACAGGGGGCCATCATTCTTGGGAGGAGATGGGCTGCCTCCATTGGGGGCGGTCAGAGATCCAGAACTTTGCGCTTTATGTCCTCCTTACAGTGCAAATGTTTTCCACTTAGTCCCTGAAATTCTCAGAGACGTCAGGCTTCCCGGATGGAAGTTTGGTCCCTCCTGATCGTCCCTTTTATTCTCCGGTGTTCGACTTGGTCAGGGTCACAGCCCTCATTCCTGCCTTCACTTGGTTCAGAGCCGTACATGGAGCGAGAGCAGAATTTCAGGGAGGGCATAAAGTCACGTAGGGCCCCTCAAAACTGTGATTCTTTGTAACTCTTCTGGAGCAGGACGTATGTGTCAAGCACACGTCTGTGCGGAGCGATCAGGACAGCGGGGCAGGGTGTCTTGGGATCTGAAGACAGGTATTCAATCTTCAGGCTCTCCCTGAGTTACGTGCTTGCCAACAGCATCGGATAGGAACCCTCCAGCCACACCAGGGTACCTCCAGGCCGATCAGAGCAGAGGGGGGCTGGGCAGGGACCTGACCAACATCCCACCCCACTGAGCCGCCCCTCCCAAGAAAAACAGAGGGTCGGTGGTGCCTTATGCAACTTCTGAAATTAATTTGGTGCTTAACATGGGAGGTGGACTGACACAGGGATTACCTGAGGTCGCCTTTGTGCGAACAAAGGCATCTCTTGAGCGTGGTGAATTGGGGCGATGGCCCTGGGCCCAGAGCGGGGATCCGAGAAAATCACCCAGGGCAACAGCTAGGCAGCGACTCCTCCACGACTGCCAGAAGCTCCGGGAACATTGGAGGGAGAGGGAATTTATACGTCATCCCATTTAGAGCAACAACATCAACATCAACAACTCCGTGTTCCAAGGGCTGCCCGGGAGAAACCCGCCCCAGGTCTGGAACAAGCTGGAGCCAGAGGCCAGCACTCGTGACCCCTTCCTGGGGCCCCCCAGAACAAGCTCCTGGCTCTCCAGCCGCACCGCTGCACCTAGCCAGGCGGACCCCAAGGAAGAGGCGGCTTTCTCGCCAAGCCTAGGCTTCCTCCTCTGGAACGGAGCATCTACCTCCTAGGCTTTGCAAGGATTCAATGCCAGCACATAGTAAATGCTCAGTAAATAACACTCCCCATTATCCTCCTCCTCCAGGCTGCTGTCTGTGCAAGAGGGGGTCCGTAACTGAGAAGCAAAGGGCATGGGAAAAGGCGATTAAGCCCTCTGTCCAAACAGGGGCCCCAGGGACCCGAGCGTAAGCCCAGCGGAGGAGCTCTGTGGCTTGGAGCTCCGTGGCCAGGCCCGCCTTACCTCACCCCACAGCGTCCTTGGACACGGAGGAACATCGGAAAGCAGGGGAAGCTTCAGGAGGGAGGGGCATGTGAGAGGCCCCTAACAGTGCGCCCTAGCGGCCCCTCCACGCCCGGCATCTCTGGTGAAAGGGAGGCAGACGCCGGACGGCACTGAAGGGCTGAGAGTTTCCCACGCACAGGCCTCCTTCTCTGGTGGAGAAGCTCTGCCTCGCATGCGGCCTGAGAGGGTCCGGTCCCTGCCGCGGAGCTGGAGAGGGCGAGGAACCGAGCGTGCGGGGTGGAGAGGCAGGCGGCCGATTCCCGGGAGTATCATGGGCCGGGGGTCCGGCAGGGCGGGCACCTCAGGCCAGCAGTCCCGCGTGGGGTCCCGGGTGCAGCAGGGCGGCCGCGCTTGGGCCGTGGCTGACCAGCAAGTTCCCGGCCACCGCAGACTCGCGGAACTAGAAGCTCCGGGCAGGACTCAGCCCGGGTCTTCCCGCACCCTCCAGGGGAGACCCGTGCAGGCCCCCACGGGAAACCGCTGCTCTGCATCCATCCGGGAGCTCCGTTTCCTGAGCCCACGAACTCCTAACTTTTCTTTTCCTTTTGCTGAGATGTTGATTATAATAAGAAAAACAACATCAAGGTAGTTTTGGGTTATTTTCATGATTAAAAAAAAATGAACAGTCTTCTTTTTTTTAAGATTTTATTTATTTGACAGACAGAGATCACAAGTAGGCAGAGAGGCAGGCAGAGAGAGAGGGAGGGAAGCAGGCTCCCCTCTGAGCAGAGAGCCCGATGCGGGGCTCGATCCCAGGACCCTGCGATCATGACCTGAGCCGAAGGCAGAGGCTTTAACCCACTGAGCCACCCAGGCGCCCCTGAACAGAGTCTTTTTGTAAATTGCACAAGAACATAAAGATTTTGTAATGATAAACTTTTCCGCACAAGGGTCCCTTCAAGGTTGTGTCTAGTTTTGTTTTGTTTGTTTGGAGTGGAGGCAAGGCATATCGCCTGGACGTTTGCAGGAAAGAGGCCATCTGAGGCCTCACAGATGGGGCCTGTCTCTACCGGTGGGGGCAGCGCAGGGCTGGGCGCGGGGAGCGTGCGGTACCCGTTCCTGACCCCGCCAACCAGAAAGCAGCCCGCAAAGCACCCAGGCCACAGGAAGGTGGGCGGAACCAGACAGTGCGGGTCCGGCCCTGGGATAATTCCATCTTGGAAATGAGGCCATACTCCAGCCAAGAGAAAATTACAGAAACTGAAGTCTTTGCAGAAGGGCTGGAAATGAGGTGCCTCCTCAGACTGCCAAACAGGTTGGGAGTCAGGGGCCCCAAGATCAGCGTGAAGGGGACAGGGGACAGGGGACCTGCTGGCTCACAAGGCAGTCAGCCATCCCAGAGAAGAAGGCTGTGGCCAGTGGCTTACAACACCGCCCCCAGGTCAGAGGCTGTGGCTTACGAGAGTCCTTGGGATCCGCGGATCAACAAGGCCGGTGAGCTCCCGCGGAGCGTGGAGACCGTCACCCAGCTGAGCGGGAGAGTGAGCGCAGAGACGTCGCAAGCAGCTGTCCGGGGTTGGGGGGCGAGGGGTATGCTGTGGTGTGGACTGTGGATGGCAGGTGTGTCCTGCAGAGCCTGGGGCGGGGCTTGTCCTAGGACCCAGGGAGGAGGAAGTACAAAGCCACAATGTGGGGTAACCTATGGGCCAACACCCTCGGAGAAGTGGGAAGATCATGGGTACAGGGCTGTGTGTGTGAGAGAGTCGGAGACAGAGACAGAGACAGAGACAGAGACAGAGGGAAATCGTGTGGCTTGGGGCCGAGGGGAGCTGGAACCCCCGTTCTCTGACTCCCGGGCTCCAACCATGTCCCTCACCACGTCTCTCCAGAGGCATCCATCTGTGAACACAGCACGTGCGTGAGGCACGAGGCCTTGTCACTGTCTCTGCACAGACAGAGGGGCACCTCCCTGGGGGGTGTTGTTGGGGGTGGGGATGGGGCTGGGGCTGTAACTCCCACATCATTAGGTCCACCAGCCCCTCAAGCCACCCAGATGCCCTCCCTGGGTCGTCACCTCTCTGCAGGTCACAGTTCTCGCGGCAGAAATCGGGGGCCGGCACCACCCTGGGAGCTTCACCCACAAGGACACAGGGGACAGAACCTGGGATGGCAGAAGCTCAACGCCAAGTGGAAGAGACCCTCAGCCGGGACCGCACGGGCTGTGCTTGGGGAGGTGAACCCGGGGGCGCCCGGTGGCAGATACCTGGGATATAAGGAAGGTTTCATCACAGGAACAAGGAGCATCCCGGAGGGAGCGAGGGTGGTGTGAGCATGAGGGACACGAGGAGCTGGGCCTTCTGAAGACGGCCGGCAGGTGTCCCAGCAGAAGCAGGAGGACACAGGGTCCGGAACACCCACAGCACTCGACTTGCCCAGAGCAAGACTCAAAGTCCCCCAGGACACGATGCCAAGCTGGCGTTTGGGCGGCCACAGGGGTGCCCTGGGGAATGCGGAAACCGAACTCCGCCGGCGTGGGGACAGATGGGAAGGACCCACGCTGGATGCTGGGGGTGTCACAGACAATCCAGGCAGAGCAGGGGTGCGTGGAATTCCAAACAGAGGCAGTGAGGGGCAATTTCTAGAGGCGACCCTTTCACCGTGCCAGACGGGGTGTGTGAAACTCCCCGAAAATGCATGCCAACTTTGCACACATGGGCAGATATGTTTTCCTCTGGGGGGAGAAGTTTAATTCTTAAAGAAGCGTGTGACCCAAGAACATGTCCATGTCTGACTTTGGAGACGCTTGGGTGTTTGATGGGTAAGCCTGGGCGTCGTATCTGATGATGCTGTAGGACATCCACGCTCCTGGGCCCCCCACGGGGTGTCTGAGGACCAGAAGCAGACGTTGCTTATCTGAGGCACGGAGAAGGCGGGAGTCAGAATGACCCCCCGCGACTGCCCCACTGTCACAGGTCAGCAAGTCCTTAAGCTGCTTTAGTTGGGTTAATAGTTCGAGCACTGAACGAAGCCACCTGAGTCCGATAGAGGGAAGACTCGCCAGCCCCGCTCCATCACACGCCTCCCCTTGGGGGACCTGGTCTCCGCCAGAGGCCGGTCCTGGCCCAGGGAGCACGGGTTGCAGCCTGCCCAGGTCAGGGTCGGAGACCTCAGCCCAGGAAATGAGCCGCAGTCCCACCCCAAGCCAGTGCCCTGCGGCCTCCAGAGCCGCAGGACGGGGCCTGCTCCCGCATTCCAGAGGTGGTCTGCCCGGGAACAAAGGAAGCACGAGAGAGCCAGCGAGGCAGCAGCGCCGGTCCACACCGCTTTCAGCGGCTTTCAGCTGGGCCCGAGCAACAGCGGCGGCCAGAGCCCCCTGGGTTCCCACCAGAGGACGCATTGCAAATTAAAAATCACAGCCCTCCCGTCAGAGGCCGTGTCTAAGCGCCGAAGAGGACGGCCACGGTGGGGGGCAGATGAGAGGCCTGCAAGCACCTTCGGAGCTGCCCCCAGACAAAAGCTCGTCTGTGCCTTTAAACAGGAGCTGCTGTAAGTGTCCCAGGGTTTCCTAACCGGAGAGCTGCGCAGTGATGTGGTTTGGAAATTAACCTCCCTTTTCTCCCCACTGCTGTTTTACATATTAATTAAAGTGTTTTCCTCGGATTCCGGAGTGCCTGCAGGCTGGCTGGGTGCCGGGAGCCTCTGTGTTCCCAGCCCCTCCCTCCCGGGTTGCACGGAGTTCAAGGGTGAGGATGTGCCTGAGCAGGCGGCACCCCCTCCCCCGCCCCCATCCTACGGGGCCCAGGTCTCCCTGCGGCCTCTAGAAAGGCATGGCTGCTTCCCCGTGCGACTTACCTCCCTCGGGAGCCTGTTTCCTTCTCTCTTTTCTCCCCCACCCCCCACTCCCCGCAGCGCTGGGAAAAGGTGCTAACAACTCACAGGCTGTGAAAGAGTTTGTTGTAATTCGTTCATTTTTGGAGAATCCTGATGGCCTGACGTTGAAGACCAGGGAAGGTCCAGCTGCCGCCTTGTGAATTCTTCAAGAATTAAGAAGCGTGAGGGCAGCCTGTTCCCCGTCTGACTCTGTGTCCTGATCTGCAGCTCCGAGAATCGTTTTTAAACACCAAAGAATGCTAGTGGCACTTAAGATACTCAATAATGCCAACACTAATTTTCTAGCTAAGTACAAATGGTTAGGATAGCTGAGACCCAAGAAAATAAAATTAAGTCCTAGTTACTTCCGTAGGTTTGGGTCACTTTAGTTCAATGCTTGCTTTTCAATCTTGAATTATAATTTGGACGGTATCCACGAAGCTCTTGGATTATGCTAAATAAATGTATTTCTTGGGATTTTAGAGAACCTGTTTGTTTCCTATAAATTCAAGTGTATGGTGACTTAAACTATAAAATGCAAAATGATGGCACAATTGGTAATCTATAATGAGGGCAATTAAGTTTATGTACCAAAGGGCAGTTTATTCCAAAACTTACATAACAGATTTTTTACATGTGGAAGTACATTCTGGTATAAATAAGTGAATCCAGCTGATCTGCTGAAAATAAGATCAAGCTACTCTATTTCCTGACTTGGCACTTAATTGGAAAATCTAAAAGGGATCCGTGAAGGTCGGGATTCATTTTAAGGAAGGTTTCACGTGCCAGGGAAGGTGGCCCCTGCACCACTGGTCATCTGAATCACCAGAAATGCCATCCTCGTTGCCTTGCTCCTTGGAAATATGTCTGCGGCCCCCCTGTCCTGAGCGTCATGTGTGTGCAGCTAGGATGGCAGGAATCCTGGATTGAACTCGTTCAGTGAGAGAATGGGGTGTCCCCTGTGACCATGAGCCCCAGGACAGAGCCTGCTTCAGGACTGGAGGGGTCAGGGCCCACCGATGTTTCTGCGCTGAGAAGGAAATGGGACTCATCCTCGCCGGGCCTCTTCCAGCATCAAGATTCCAGAACGTCAGTGCTGTTTCTAACAGAGCACTGTCCCAGGTCGTCAGGACAAAGGATTCACAGAGGTGTTCTGAATGCCCGCTGGCCACACCAGGCACTCTTCGAGGGTCTGGATACCCAGGAGTGGCCACCTCACGTACATTCTGGGAGGAAAGACGGACAACACACAAGATGAACACGGGAAACCCGCTGTGCTGTAATGAGAGGCGCGTGTGGGAAAGAAACGAAATAGGAAAGGCGTCTAGGAACTATTGAAGCAATGGCTGGAGTTTTTAGGTGGACAAGTAGCCAGGACAGGAGCCTGCGTCTTACCATGCCCGGGACAGTTCCTGCAACAAGGACTTGGGCTCACCTGGGGGATTTGGGGAGGCAGCTTGAAGCCCAAGGGGTGAGCCCAGTGGGGAGGGGAGGAGAATGCAGAGGGGGGCAGGGAAGGGCCTTGGGTGGCTGAGCCAATGGAGCACCTGGGGAGGGTCAGCTCCGGGAGCTCAGCCCAGGGCTCCCCAGGACCGTGCATGGGGAGCCACCCTTGGGGATTGGGGTTGCTTTTCAGGACACAGAAGTTTGCTCTGAGCAAAGCCAGGACACATCTGACCTCTTTGCTTCTGAATAGAGAATCAAGGTTAAGACAAAGGGCAGGACCCCTGTGATGAAGGACAACAAAATCCAGGGAAGGAAGTGAGCCGGGGCCCCACGGGGGTGGGTGTCACACCCGGATGGAGAGCCTGGCTTCCATCGTCAGGCAGGAGGACCACCACCTCTGCTGTCCCGAGCACCTGGGAGGACGGAGATGCCACGCAGTGGGCTGGGGCAGCTGCAGGACTGTCCGGTGGAGGGGAGGCACTCAGCCTGGAACACAGTAAGCTTCCGGGGCTTGCCAGTCGTCCAGTGCATATGCCAGGAGGCAGTGGGTAGTAATGTTAGCGGGTGTGCACAGGCGACAAGTGTAGCTGCCGTCCCAGGCTTGCAGGAGGAGGCTCTGAGGTGTTGTCAGTGAAGGAGCAAGCCCAGCAGACTAAGGACGGTGGGCAGAGATGAGACAGAGATGCTAACAAGCGTCTTCTGGAAATCAAGTACAGACTTGTGTAAGAAGGAAAGGTCGGTGGTGTCAGGGGTGGCCACCAGGTCAAAGCTACCTGACTGAGACATTGAATGGAGGGAGACACATGGGAGGAAGACACCTGGGAGGGAGATAAGATGGAGGGAAATGGAGAGAGATGGGGAGAGATGGGAAGAGACGGAGATATATGGGGAGAGACAGAGAGATATGGGGAGAGACGGAGAGATAATGGGGAGAGATGGGGAGAGATGGAGAGAGATGGGGAGAGATGGAGAGAGAGGGGGAGGGTTGGAGAGAGATGGGAAGAGATGGAGAGAGATGGAGAGATGGGGAGGGTTGGAGAGAGATGGGAAGAGATGGAGAGAGATGGAGAGATGGGGA
>NW_019154099.1:60522307-60590721 GCF_002288905.1 Enhydra lutris kenyoni
AGAGATGGGGAGAGATGGAGAGATGGGAGAAGGGAGGGAAGAGGTAAAAGGAGGAAAGGAAGTACAAACAACTCTCCTTTTGTTTGCCTGCTCATGGCTTTGCTTTTATGACACCAAGTGGAACCTTACATATGGGGTGGGAATGTGAGGCATCGGACTTCTTGGAACAAGGGTATCTTTGTACCCGCTGCTGATGGTGTAGGCAGTGTGGCTTTGGGGGCTGATTTTCCTTCCCCGAAGATATCTTGGCCTTGGGGAGGGAAGGCTGGACCTACGTCCCACACATTAAACTGTCATTTTATTTCTTGTAAAGTCTTTGCATGTTCAGAATAATGCATGCGTGTCGCATGGAGCTTCACAGAAGTTTCGGTGAATGAGGGAATGCAGGTAGACGGCTTCCCAAAGCGCCCATGGTGTCCGCTGGTGAGATCTTCTGAAGGCACAGCTGGGCTTCCCTGATGAATAGGTTTGTTAAACCCAAGAGGCCAGAAAAACGTGACCCACGCTTTTGACATATTTGCTGGTGTTACCCGTAATCACATTTTGGAAGAACAGAGCCGCCGAAACATACAGCACAGAGTATAGCTAGGTTCCCCCAAACTAGCCCCAAAACTCATTTATCAAATCCCAACTTCATTCCCTACAGTGCAGCCTTTTCATACCAACCCACAATTCCACAAACAGATGATTTCGAAGACCCAAACACTCACATTCTTGGAGAGATCCTGCAGTGTTGGTACAAACAGTCTAATCAGCGACAGCCCGCCACCCCAGCAGCTTCCAGCCCCCCTAAAGCCGTGGGCTCCTTAGCAACCACATGGCGGACCTCTCCAGGCTAGTCTCTTGGAGTGTTTGCGCATTGCTGCAAGGATTATCCCTGAGCTCTAAAACGGTAGCTGCCACTGTGCTCATAATCGTAATTTAGTTTTTCAAGGCCATGTTCTAAATAATTACAATCCGTGAGAGTCGAGGTTCCTGGCAGATGGGACGGTCCCTTTTCCTGCTCTCTGAGTAGAAGGATAAAAGAGGTGCCCTGATTCAGAGGCAAACGTGGGCCAAAGGAGTGCCAAGTGTCAGTAATGGGTTCCAGGGCGTTAGGGAAGTCTTCCTGGAGGCGGTGACAGTGGAGAAGGACCTGGGAGGAGGAGGGGCCAGCCAGCTTTTATCAGTGGGAGTGGGGACCCAGGAGCCCGCAGACACCGGGTTGTATCTGTGGCCGGTGGCTGGGGCTCAGGGACTGTGTAGAACGGCCGTCGCTGATCGGGCTGCCATGGATTCTCAGGGCTGGGAACACCAGAAAGCGGATTTGGGACTCTATTCCGGCATCAGGGGATCCACAGAAGGGGGTCAGCAGCGGAGACTGGTGTTATCAGTGACGTGTTATCAGGAACGGCAGGGAAGGAGGGTCCCCTGCCATCTCCAAGAGCCAACTCCACGGGCTGAGGGGCAGCCCCAGGCCTGCAGGAGCAGCCGCGCCCTCTAAGTTCTAGCCTCACAGACTCGGAGAAAATGGTCGGGAGGTGCAAGTGGTGTCCAGGGAAGACAGCAGCCCATCTCCAGACCAGCGGATGCCCGGACGCCCTCGGAGCCCCAGATTCCTGCCTGTGGCACACACCTGCCAGGGCAGGGGCAAGGCTACCAGGAGGAAGAAGGAGCTCACGGACCACAGGCGACAAGGGGTGAAGGATGAGGGTAGCTCAGCAAAGGGGGCAGGGCTCGGTGTGGACAGGGCACAACGACACAGACTGCGCTGCAAGCCTGGCCCCTGCCCTGCCCGGCCCCCAGCACCCCTTCCTCTGCCCCTCCCCCATGCACCCCTGCCCCGGCTCCACCACCCTGGCCCCCCACACCCCTGCCCTGTACCACCCCCACACACTCCTGTACCCGCTTCACCACGGGCCCCCTTCTCCCCGTCCCTGCCACCTTCGCACTCCCTCAACCCTGTCCCTGCTCCACAACCCTGCCCCCACCAGGGCTGCCCCCACCCTGCACCCCTGCCCCTGCTCCACCACAGCGCCCCCCCACCGCACCTCTACTCCCCCCTGCACCCCTGCACCTTTGCCCCTGCTCCACCCCCTTGACCTCCTCACCCTGCCCCTGCCCTGCCCGCCCCTTCACCCTGGGGCCCAGGAGCCACTCTCTGACTTTCCCTCCCGCATTAGCTGGGAGCTGTCTCGAGGGAGACACGGGATGCCCGGTGTTCGGTGCAAGGCCTGGCTGGTGCTGGCCCTCGGGAGTCTCCCTGTGACTTCACCGAGTGGGGACGGTCCCTTCCTTGGGAAAGGAGCTGCTGGGGGGGGGGGCATGAGCTACTGTCTGGAGGGCTCAGAGGCCCTCCCCACAGCCATGTCAGGGCCAAAGCCAGATGCAGAGGTGGAGAGAGTGCAGGGGAGGCCACAGACAGACGGCGGGGGCTACCCTCCTCCACCTGGAAACCGCCCTTCCGTCCTGGCCAAGGGGCACCAGGGCGCTGGCCTCCCCCACGTCCCCGACTCCTCACAGCAGAATCAGCCGCTCCAGCCTCTGGTGTCTCCAGGGCCTTTGTTCTTTATTTGAGGTCCCGGGGACACAATCCAGTCATTGATTTGCTCCCGGGCTCCCGTGTCCCCCTCCCCGCCAGGAGGAGGCTGAGGGCCACGGGGGCAGGAAGATGTCCTCGCCCACGACAGGTGACAGGTGCCAGGTGCGGACCAGTGCAGAGGGGGAGTGCTCGGGCCAGCGGGGAGGGGGGGGGGGGCGGGGGGGGGGCGGGGCCAGGAAGAGGAGAGGAGAGGGAGCATGGTGTGGAGGTGGGGCCCCCTGCACAGAGCTGGGGCTCCCCCAGCACAGAGCTGGGGTTCCGGTGAGGACCCCGTGAAGCAAAGTGAACTACAAGGGGGGGTGCAGAGGGGTTGGGTTAGGGGCGGGTGAAAACACCAGGATTTGCTGAAGGATGTAATGTGGGGTGTGGGCAGAGGTGGCCCCCAGCTTCTTGGCCTGTGTGTTTGGTGGGTGGGTGTGCCCCATGTTGCGGGAGCTGATGGATTAGCAGTGCATTGTGGGTGCGCAAGGGCATCAGGGGAAGGGCGTCAAGTTAACAAGCAGTGGGACAGAGAGCATCGCATATTTCTCGGACAGGGAGAGGAAAGGAGCCGAGTCACACAGACTTTAACCCCGAGGGAGGCTTTCCTCACCCCCCACCCCCCACCCCCGGGTTAGCGTCCCCGTCCTCTCTTGCCAAACACTGGGATTCTGGTCCCAAAGCAACAAGAAACTAAGCAGAGCGGGTTTGATTTCGTGATCGCTCCTGAGGACCGTGGGGAGAATTCGCAGGAAGGTCGGACGAAAGCTGAGCTGGGTCGTGATGGAGTCGGAACCCAGGGGCCCCAGGGAGGAGAGCGGCTCTTCCCGCCACTTTGCCTGATGCGACGTGGCTTCTCGTGTCAACTGCAGAAGCCGATGTTTGCGTAGACCTCTGTGAAGACTGGGTGACAGACGGAGAGACTCCATGCCCTGGGTCGGGGTTTGACGGAGATCATTCCCACGGCAGGGTGACATTGGTGGGACGGTCGTGTGAGTCACACGGGAAGATCCAGGCCACCCTGCCTTAGAGGCTGCCTGGTGGGACCATGGCCCTCGGCACCTCCGTGTGCGGATAACCAGGTACAGTTCCCGCATTCCCACGTCACGAGTTGACCTTGTCATTCCACTCGGGTTCACTAGCCCTATTCCTAGGCAAGGAGGGTTTGCAGAAGAACAGATAAGGTAGGAGACGCTGCCGCGGAGAGCGAGCTCCTCGTCCTACCAGCGATGCTTTGTGTCCTCTGCCCTTTGCTGCCCCAAGGACGGTCCCTACAGCATCAGCTGAAAAACATTATCATACGCTATTAAATGACATCCCCTTGGGTTTTGCCAAGGAAGAGCTTTCGAAGGAGCTAACCAGACTCCTCAACTTTCAGTGAAAGGCTCCATGACTTAGTCCCCGCATGCACCGCACCCCAATGGGAAACCATGCAGACAATCCCCTTAGTGGCTGATGACTTGGCTCACCCTTCAAAGAGTAACTTTGGGCCCCTTCGCTGTGCTGTGGGTGCCGCAGGGGCCCCCAGAGCTCTTCCCCTCCTCCTACTGCTCAGGAAGGGGGTCGCACCCCTCAAAGCCAGCCGGCCGCCCACTGCCATATGCAAATTAATCTGGGGGCACGCACACGTCCAGGCTATAACAACAAATAAAGATTAGAAGTTATTTGATAGGAGACAACACAGAAACTATCGCAACAGATATTTTAAATTTATCTACATGGGCACTTTGGTGCCCATCAATGGTTACAAGGTCACACCTTGCTCCCTGACCTTGAATGCAAAGGAAACAGAATGAAAAGTTTGCTTTTCTTCCTTGAGTGTGGATTAGAGAGCGTGAGACGGAGTGCGGGCCTGCGGGTTGGGAGGGGCATGAGATCCCCTTTCCCAGGAACTGCTCTTAAGCGTCCAACGAAAGCGAGCGTCTTGCAGTCTGTCTGGCCTCGGGGTCCTGCCCGAGTCACCAAGGGAACAGCCGTGGGTCCCTGTGAGCACCCACGCAGCGGGCAGCCTGCCTGGCACGGCTGTGCGTGCGCCTCAGTGTAGACATTTACTTAGGGGGCTGAGCGTAGTTTCAGGCACACCTGCGTGCCTCCAGGTAATCAGGAGAAAACTCTCAGTGGAAGGGAAACAACATACCTTTGCATAATTGGAACGTGGTGCGGAGGGGGTAATTACCTCTTCGGAATGGAGCAGCTTTGCTTCCTGTTGGAAAGGAGGCAGACACAGTCGAAGGCCCTCCTTAGGGCTTCCTGCTGTATTCAATTAGCTTTTGAGAGGATGCTGGAAAGGAGGCTCCGTTACCAGAGGCAGGATTTAGGAGATCCCAGAGAAACCCGTCCCCCTGCCCCGGGGGAGTGCCACCTTGTGATCCGGGTAGAACCCGAGGTGGGGAATGACGTGATCAGTTGAACTGGACTCGGTGTGTCACCAGGGCCCGGGTCAGACATGCCGTCTTCCCGTGCAGTGTTCAGAAGGGCACTGACACCGAGTAACTCCTAGGGGATTGTGGTGAGAAGAGGGAGCACACAGCTCTCTGAAGGCTGAGCCCCCCAGCCTCTGTGCACTCAGCAGGGACAACGGCGCTGCCCACATGGGACCGGCTCGAGCGGCAGCTGGACCTCGTTGGTTCAGGCCCGAGCACATGAAAGCGGGAAGCAGTTAACTTCGAGCCAAGAGCTTCGTGTTTTCAGAAAATGGACCAGACGGCAGGAAGGAGGGCGGGTTTGCTTTGAGAGCAGGAAACAAAGTCTGGGCCAGCCGCAGGGAGGAGCACGGACATCTCCAGCAGGTCCTAGAAAGCTCGGGTGGCTGGGGGGAGTGGCCAGTGCATATGCCTTCCCTTCCCATGCCCCCTGGGGAGGAAGCCCCCAGGGTGGGCCCCGCCCTGGAGTAAACCTGACCTGGGGCCACAGGATGGAGGAGCTGAGCCAGGCAGCACCGGCCCAGGCTCTCGCCGCGGGACGCTCCAGCCGGCCAGCAGCTCCTTGTCTGGGTTCCCTTATCCCTCATACTCATTAGGGAGGGCCCGGCTCACTCTCAGCCTGAGGCTTCCCTCCCCCTCTGCAAGGACTCCGACAGGTGCATGAGAGAGCTCTGCAGAGATGGACCCCCATGTATGTCATCTTACGCCATTGTAAGTTAACCTGCCTCTGTTTCTTTTTAAGGGAAACCTGCTCCCCGCGGACGCTGCTCGATGCAGTTAAAAACCAAGCCTCTAATCTTAGAAAGTTGCTGTGGGAGTGATTGCTTCTGGACATGCTCCGGCATCGCTGGATGGCGGAGCGAGATGCCCTGTAAAACGGTATAACCACATGGCCTGAGAGAGGGCACGTTCCTAAAACCTTGTCTTTGCTTCTTTCGGCAGGACACGCCCATCTCCGCCCCTCAGCAAGGCAGTGAGCGTCCCCTGCGCGAACGAACCGGTGAGATCGCCGTGATGTTTTGTGCTTTAATTTCTTTGGACGGCATGGACATTTTTAACAGAGGTCACGGATGGTGATAACACACAAGAGCCCAATAACGTAATAGCAGTAATCGCATCCATGGGTAAAGAAACTGCACAGCCTCGTAAGCTTGGATAATGCTGACTCATGAAATTAACTCTGAAATGTGGGTCAAGGGACCCAGCCAATCAGCACCCCGCTGGCATGGGGCCCGCCTCATTTCCGCTCTGGACCTCAGGAAGCCCTCTGGGTGACCGGCCCGCGATGACACGGTGCAGGTACTGTCCAGCAGCAGAGACCAGCCCAGCCGCGCAGGCTGCGCACGGCAGCTCATCAGCACGTGTCCAGGTGACGGAGCGTACTTGCCAGCTCCGACAGCCTCGGCTCCCACGCACTGCCCTTGACCATGTTGGCGAGGGGGTCCCTTGCTCCCAGCCCTTCTGGTGCTTCTGCAGGCGTAGCCTCCACTAGGAGACATACTGTTTCTGCTAATGTCCAGCCTGCCTCTGTCCTTCCCTTTCTCCTGGAATATATACTCACTGCGGATGACTAGCCCTTCAAAGCCAAGGCGAGTTTCTGTTTTTGCTTAGTGCTCTTCGGTCTCCTATTCTGCCCATTCTCTGTATTAGGCAGTAAATCAAAGCTGTTAACAACCATAATACACTTTGATAGATTATTTGCATAACTGGTTCTCTTTTAAGCAAGAGACTAGCTCATTGAAAACCTGAAATGGCGGGGCGGGGACTGAGACTTTGGCCTCCTTGTTTCTCCAGTATGGCAAATCGGTTTCAGTCCCAGGGCCTTTGCACATGCTGGTCCCTTGGACTTTGATGCTCTTCCTCTGAATCTCCACCCAGAGGGCCCCCTCAGGGCTCTGTTCAAGGGTCACCTTCTAAGAGAGAGGCCTTTTCTGGCCACCAAAGAAGGTAATGCTCCTGCCATTTCCCCCAAGCTAGCCTCTCTATACTGTTCCCTGTCCTATTCGTCTTCAACTCTTGTTTACTGACTTGCTTATCACTGGAAGTTCTGTGAGTGCTAGGACGCAGGTTTCCTCCCCACACTGCATCCAGTGCCTAGAAGAGTGTGCAGCACAGAGGAAGACGTACGGTAAACATTGCTGAAGACACAAACGGTGGAGAAAAGAAAAGTTCTCAGTGACATGTTTCAAATACGCAGGCACATATAGTGACATGGCTTCTCAATTATTTGAAGACAAACACCTTCACAGTCAGACAGGGACGGTCATGCTTCTCTCTGTCTTCTAAGCGGGAAAAACTGAGTGAATTTCCTGCTCTAGTGATTCTTGTCATGAATTAGTGTCGAATGAACTTCCCCATTGCCTCCGGGTAGCTGAGTGAGTGAGGGACCAGAGCTAAGGGTCTCCCACCAGAATTGAGGTTCACGTGTCATTTCAGTCATTTTAAATGCGTGCATTTTTCCCTGAGAAAGCGGAGGTGTTCTCACAACATAAGCTCATACGTTGTTAATAGACCTGTCCCTGTGTGTATTTCCTTTCCAGCACTGCACAGGTCACAGTAAACACGTGTTAGTTAAACCATCACTCTGCTATGGGTGATGCTTTTGGTGCTTGTCCATGAGCACCATGACCCTTGGGACTAAGTCCTTCATTCAGTTCAGAATCATGCCGAGTTTAAAAATCTTTGAGAGAAAAGGAAACCTAATAAAAGGTATATATTTTAAAAATCAAACCCCATGATCCTGTTATACAAAGGAAGCAGGTATTTTTGAAGTCAGATCTATATACATGACATGTCCCCCTTATGAGGGCCCTGTCACATTTCAGGGCGTGATGCTCCCAGTTCCAAGTCTGTCCCATAGCTTCTCCTGCAGCTCCTACATGTGTCTAAAGTCTAGCCTGTGAGGCTCAACCAGAAGGTTCACTTATAAAGCAGCTGACTTCATGCCCCCTTCATCATTTTTGTTGGAAAAGCACGTGTGATGGCTCGAGCTGCAGAAGCCACATTGGGCCATGAAGAAAACCTGAAGACAGAAGATGTGCACTGGGGATGGCAAAACTTAATGACAGAAGGAGCTGTGATCCTGGGAAACTTCATGAAATGTCCACATTGGGTCTCGTTTTACCTGAGAGAATAAACCCTTTGTTTGAACGATTGTTGCTTTGGTTTTTCTAGTCTAGGGAGCTACGTGTAATTCCTGCACACGTTAGGTATTGAGAGAACACTGGGATTAAATATTGGTCACTTATTATAATTCAGATGTATTTTAATTCCCTGAGTAAGATTATGCATTCATAAAGCTAATAAACAAGGTAAATTTTGAGAAATAACGCACACATACAGTATAAGCATTCAAAACTGATGAGATCACTTGGACTGGTGCCGTTGGAAGTGTACAAGACAGGGTAGTCATTTAGAATCTTCAGCAAACACTTGGTCAGCCTACTCCCTATCAGGTGTTGCGTTAGCTCTACCAAAGTGCGGCGGCGAAGACCTGGCACTCAAGCTCTGAGTGCCGACTCGCTGTTTACGAGCTATGTGACCCTGAGCAAGCTGCACCATCTCTCTGAGCTCCCGCGCTCCGGATCACACTTAGCCCTTGAGGGTTTGTGAACCCAGAGAAGTGACTTAGTGAGTGCTTAGGTGAGTTGAAAATAGGTTGTGTTGTCATTAAGCCTGCTCACCCAATGTTTCTGGATCTCCTCCTTCTGGTCCATGGCGCTTCCCATCCCCTTCGAAGATGTGGACATAGCATGCACTTGGGTCCATGAGAAATGAGCAGAAGTGATGACATGCCTCACTTCAGACTGTAAATTTTAAGGAACAGTGGACAATTTGCATTGTTTCCTACCGCGCAGTGGTCCTGGGAGCAAATCTGTGTGCCTCCATCCACCCTGGTCCCTGGTGACTACCGTAAGCTAGACCTCGCTCCTCCCTCCGCCGGCTCACGCTGGAGATGTCATTATGAAAAATACGCCTCTGAGATCCGAGGCTTGCTTCTCACTGCAGCATCACCTAGCTTATCCTGACCGGTCCAGCTGACGAAACCTGTCTTGAAGCCGGCGTACAGGTTTCCAGGTAAAGAAGGCACTCTCCATGCTCTAGGCAAAGGGAACAGAGTCTTGAAAGGGTTCACACGGTTCATGAGTTCAGTGTAACTGTTTCCAGCACTAGGAGCGTGCGGCAGAGAAGCAGAAGCTGAGTCCGGTTGGGGGGATGGGGAGCAGGGTGTATAGTCTGTGGCAACTTTCATGAGGCCAAGTCCCCAGAAATGATTCAAACTTGGAAACCATTCAGCCGAATCTCTGGATTCAATACATTAAGGGTTCTGAAATGAGTCCGTAACCCAAGTCAGAACAAGATCAAAAGCGGAATGAAGTCCGAAAGCCACGAACCAGGACCACGCAACACCAACGTGACACTAGCGCATTCCCAGCATAAGGAGCGGGTTAGACACAGTTGGAGGGAATTACTGACATGGAGAAAACTCTAGCCATAGTGAATACAGACGTGAAACGGGGAACAGTATCAAGACATTTACAGAGAAGGTAATGACCGGATATGAAGAAGCACCAGAGATAAAACCCATCCAATAATCATTGCCCCTGAAGTACAAAACTCAATAAATTTCCAAATAAGAGGTTTCCAAAGGTATAATACAAGAATGTTTTCAACATGATTTCAAGCCCAGCAGGTCTTACCGGCGTCATTCTGTGTCCACGTGCTGAGCTGGGGGTGGCTCCCGGACTTCGGCAAGACTCGGGTGCGGATGAGTGGAAGGGGTGGCCGCGGTGGGAGCCGCGATGGGCCCGTCGAAGGCCATGGGCTGTGTCGACCAGGCTCGGGAAGTTGGACTCCCTGTAAGAAAACGGGCTGGGGGAGGGGCGGGGCATCTTTAACCAGATGGAGAGACGGTCGCGCGCGGATTGCGTGAGCACCATTCTGTCACTTTGGCTGCGCCAGACTTTGTCATCTCTCGACGTTGTCTTCCTGGTGGTCGTCTAGCAGCAGGACTTGATGGCGTGGGGTATGGTCAGGACTGACCTAAGACCCTGATCTCGTCCTCAGGTTTTCAGACCTTTACTACCGATTCTTTTTTTTTTTTTTTTAAGATTTTATTTATTTGAGAGGCAGGGCGTAAGAAACAGCGCGCGAGAGTGGGGGAGGGGCAGGGGGAGAAGCAGACTGCCTGCTGAGCAGGGAGCCGGCGCAGGACTCGATCCCAGGACCTGGGGATCATGACCCGAGCCAAAAGCCGACACCTAACTGACCAGGCCACCCGGGCGCCCTTCACTGCAGATTCGTAAACACTTCCTGGCTACATGCTCACACGACAAAGTAAACGCGCGTAAAAATCCTTCTCCTGTTCCTGCGCAAACCCAGTGCCGAGTAGAGTCCCCGTCTTCAGCGATGCCAGGACCAGAAACGGCAGCGGCTCCATGGGCTTCCGGCCACGCTGCTCCAGGGGCATCTGGGACAGCCGCCTCTGGCTCCCAGAGCTGAGCAAGGCCGGAGTTCGCGTGACCCGCCTGCCGCTCTCCATTCCCTTCAAAAACGTCCTACTTCTTCAGGCTTCCGAGATGTAAACTACAGTCCTTTCAGCGTCAGTGTTGGCATTCAACAGTCCTCGTTATTATCGAGTTATTCCTTTTGGGAAATGAACGTGTTTCTCCCACGGCCTTTCGTCCCTTTCTCTGGTGCTATCTTCTTCCAGGAAGGTCGGTGACAAATCTCTTATCATAGCCTCTAACGGCACTGATGGGGATAAATCACAGCAGCTCTCTCTTCCAACCCAAACAGTCCTTGCTTTTAGAGCTGCTGCAAAGGTCCAACTTTCCGTCCTTTGTATCCTGAGCGTTCACAACATAGGGTCCAGCGGGGTACGGAGCAACAGAGAAGCCCGTACAGGACTGGTGGAGTGAGTCCAGGGTCTGGAACACAATTCTGCAAACACAGGCTGGCATCACTGCTATCTTTGATCAGGCTAAACTCACCACTTTATTCCATGGGTACGTTGCTAGGAGCCCCCTTTCCGAAGCCGCCCGGAGATCAGGGGTGCGTGCACCTTGAACGTAGAGGGCCTGTTTGAGGTCTACTTGCATTGGAAAGGGTTCGGATCACGGGTCCACTTTCTGCTGCCCATGTAGCCGCGGCAGCCCCGCCCTGCGAGACACCACGCCCTCTCTGAGCTTGTCACCAGCAGCCACCACCACCTGGTGCCTGGCGTGTCCCAGGATGCCGACGGCTCCTAGGCGCAGGGGTGAGCCTCGTTCAGTACAAACCAGCTGTGGGGGTCTCCCTCCCCAGGGAACAGCATCACGATGGTCAGGGACCCGGTTCTGGTCCGTGGGAGTGAGGTCTGGCTATTCTGGGACCATTTGCATCCCTCCCAAAAGTACCCAAGAACAAGCGACTGTCTTTATTGGATATTTTGACGGGAGGATACGCCCTATGGGGCTACTACACCCATCTTATGAGCACGAGGGGACAGTCTGAAAAAGAAAAGCCAAGATGCCATGCGTGGCTGAGTAGAAGGTGAGAAGGTCCTGGGCCCCTGGTGAGGCCAGGTAGCTGAGTAAATAATGCAGCCTTGGACCCTTGTTACCGGAGATAACAAATCCCTTTACTCTTCAGTGGTTCTCAAAGGGCGTTCCCAGACCAGCAGCCCCAGCAGCCCCTGGGACGGTTGCTAGAAAGGCAAATCCTTGAGCCCCAGCACCCAGATGACCGAAAAGAAAGTCTGGGGACCAACCATCCAGAGATCGGGTCTAACAACACTCGGGGTGATTCTGATCCGCCCGCGTGCTGGAGAGCAGACGTCAGCCACTGCCCTGGGGTTTCTGTCATCTGCAGTAAACTCTGTCTTGTGAATACCCACACGGCACTTCACACCCCCTTTCCTGGGAAATGCAATCAATTTAACGTTTTTGTTCTACGTGGGGTCACCCGGGAATCTGTGACGTCTGAGATGGGCAGGCTGGAGAGAGGGGGCTGGGGCCGCTCCGGCAGTGTTCTTGAGGTGTAAGGAATTTTGTGAAAATTTAGAGCTTTTAGAGTTCCCGCCCTCGGTGAAAGGAGTGCACTCAGAAAAAGACGGGAAACCAACCAACCAACCAACCAACCCAGGAGGCACAGCTCAGGTCAGAGGAGCCCAGAACTCTCTACACGTCAGGGCAAAGGCCATGAGTCACTCGAGGGCTGGGCGGATGCTTCTAGCACGAAGTCAAGGAGGTACTAAGGACAGGCAGGCAGGAATCTGCCCGACAGCTCAACGGCGTCCTTCGGAGAGGCGGGAACGCGCTGCGGAGCAGGACAGAGCCAGGCTGCAGGAGAGAAACCCCGGCCAGATCCCAGAGGGACGGTCACGTTGCCCAGCTGTCAAGGGCACGAGGCCACACGGCCCTGTCTCCTGGATCACTGCCAAAGCAAGAATCGGAGACTTCACATCCCACCGAGTTGTATCCATCAAAGAAGCGAGGGAGGGCGGCACAGGGGAGGAGTGATGGAGAAGACACAGGGCACATTTCAAGGCACCAATTATCATCCCTTGTCCTTCAAGCGGGGCATCAAAGCGCCGCTACAGTAAGTCCGTTGTGCTGGCTTCACCCAAATGCTCGCACACTCATCTCCTCAGACCTCCCTGCGCCCGCGGACGGACAGCCTGCTCCGTACTGTCTGACCGGGGGGCCCCAGGTCCCACAGGGCAGCTCGGATACCGGACCTCCACAGAGGACGCCAGGCCGGGAGACCGGGAGCAAGACACGTCTCCCAAGCTCACTACGGAGACCCTCCATGGGTCAGAACCACGCTCTTCCCAAAATCCAAAGAGGGGGATCTCCACCCTTCCCATCATTCCGTCCTACGACACTTCGCCTTCTCCTCCGAGTTTCTAGATCACTTTCAAACGAATGCTCCTGGCATTTGCAGATTTTGGCAGTGACTCCCCACTTCATTTGTGATGAGATCTTTTGAGTAAATCCATTTACCGATTCCTACTTTATGTGACTCTCCCAGAATGGCGACCATGACCTGCTCTTTTCATGAAAGTAGGTTTCACAGGCATCAGACCTGGCAGGCCATCTTCCCCCTGCGGCTAATGGGAGCCCCCCATCCCCACCCCGTCACGGCATCACATGTCCCACCTCCATCCAGCTGTCCTGCCACCTCCAAGTCCCCAGACACCCCTACATGGAGGACTTCAGTCTCGGGACTTAAAAACCAACATTTAAAATCGTCTTCCCAACTGCTCCGGTTCTATTTGCTCAAAAGAAGGGACACCCACGTGTTGTATTCCTGTGACGTGAGGATAACGTGGAGGGGCAGAAAAACTATTTCCAACAAGGAGGTCAAGTTGTTCTCGATAAAAATCAAGAGTCATCATTTTTATATTTTCTGCCTCCTAAATTGCACCTGCCATCCACCGCAGTGACCCTGCCTCACGGCTTCGGTTCACCCCTCTCACGCGGGCACACCCAGGAGGCGGCAGGGCCAGGAGCATGAGTGTCCCCATCGGCCCGGACCCGGCTCCTGGGCTCAGGGCTCCGTGTCTCCGCCCTCCCGCCGCGTCATCTGTAAAATGGGTCGGGGGCTCCACCGCCGCGGTGGTGAGGGACTACAAAGGACTTGGTGTGGGGACGGACTCTGAACAGCGGGCAGCCAGCACGCCGGGAGTAGCCTGTGTGTTTGCGAAGTAAGTAACATCTTTGTTTTCCTAATACACTTCCTTTTCATAAGTTCTATCATTTGGGGACCATTATCAGGCTCCCGGGATGAAAACATTTAAATTACGAGGCATCAAAGTATTTGAAGAGCTCCGTGTTTACTTTTTCACTCTCAAACAGCAGGAGTGGCTTTACGCGAAACTCCACATCCACGCAGAAGAAGACGTCCTCCAGGCGCTCATCTCATAAATAATGTATTTTATTTTATTGCATATGGCTGTTAAGGAGAGCATCCATGATCAATACAGACTAAGTACAATGCACTACTCTAGGCCCGTTATCGCCGTCTCCAGCAGTGTCTCATCGACGCTTTATGTACAGCGTGGACAGTGGAAGACAGAGCAAGTAAGTCTTTCGTCATATCACAATAGCAAGAAATATATTTAACATCTTGATATCCAGAAACAATACGTAGCCAAAAAGAAAACACTGTTTAATAACTGTTAAAGTTTATATAGCAAAAAATATTTTAAATTTAAGGTAAGTCAGGCAAAATGTACAAAGACCCAATATACATTGTGAAGTTTTAGCAAACATAACATTTATACATTTTGGTTCCATTCTGTAAACTAAATTAAAAATGTAAATATTGCATATGCCTTTTTTTTTCTTTTTTGAAATGTACAGGATAGAGGAAAATTTAGTATATTATCAACTTTTTATTCTGCTTGTTGTAAGCTGCGGTATGAACGGGAGCCATGGGGAAGGTGCTGAGACCTACTGTAAGTGTAGAGCCTACTCACCCACGCCAGACGTGCGCACGCTGTAGCCAACAGGGTCCGCACTCAGTCCTACTGGACCGGGGGGCACTACACAGCAAACACCACCCACCGGTCCCGAGTCCCCAAAACTAAATGCAAATTTCAGGATGTTTTATACATTGTCATAAAGTGTACATATCCTACACTGAAACTGACCTTCGAGCGGACATCGTAGGGTCCATACCTGTTGCGATGTGTAATTTTAGAAAAGTAAAACTTTAAAAATGTTCTGGGGGATCACTTTACATTCAACTTTGTCTTGCAATACAATCCTCTGTTCTAGAAGTCAGCAAGGAAGCAGGAAGACGTTTGCATTGCCATTAAATATTTTTTTAAGACATTGAATTTTTTTTGGTCTTCCTCTTAAAAAGCCTCATTTTATTAATGCATTATTCTATAGTCATATATATCTATATATTTATATATATTTTTTCTCCAAAAAAAAAAAAAGCTCCCATCTCCAATGATTTAGTGTAACCTCTACAGGACTACCCCCAGCACACAGGCACTGCAGACATGCCCATGGGAAGGGCTCTGCAGCCCTCCGCCACGTGTCACGGGGGCAGCGAGGTGACAGGACATTCTGCTGGTCAAGGTCAGCAGTGGTGGGTAACACCTGCAGAAATCAGAACACTGCAAACACATAATGAGGGTAGTCTTGTCGGGAACTTTTCGACAAGTCAGATGTACCGTGAGGTTTTTCTTTGTCTCCTCCTTTTTCTTCTTCCCTTAACAACACAGGGGCCAGAACAGCTCTTCTACCAAGTTCTTTGCTTCCCTTGTCTTTTTTTGAGTTTTTGTGTGTTTTTTTTTTTTTTAAATTGTTGCTCAGGACAGCCTCATTGGCTGACACAACAGCATCGAGTAAAGATAACACACTTTTTTTTTTCTTTTAAATCTGCCAAAGCTGTGACCACCCTGGGATCGCTAGCATGCCTACGCGAATTTTTGGTTAAAGAAATGCAAGCTCGAGGTTAAGGACAGCAGAGACATCTGAGCTTGTGAACAGGACCAAAGGCTTTTGCAGTCTGAAGTACCTACAGAAACATCCACAGAGAGAAGATTCAACAAGTCTGTTAAAGGTAAAAACAGTTATTTACCCCCTGCCCCAACGCCCCCCAACTCCCTAGCATAGTTGATGATTTTTTCAAAAGTAGGTTGCTTCAGTTACGCATGTTATCGTTATTTATCAATCCATCTTCGAAGTCCAATCCCGAACTGCCTTTCCGCCGAGAAACGTCAGTCCCACACTGGGCTCTGTCTGAGTAAACACGCAGGGACCTGGATTGGAGCCCACGGAGCCGATGCGTCCTGGGACCGGTTAATAAGGCTGAAGGGCCATCCTCGAGCCGCACTCAGCAGAGACGCGCAGAGGTCCCGCCAGCCCCCCGCCGCACAAATCCGGCTTCACCTGGAACTGAGGTAGGACTGTGGTAGGTCTGAGTGCGTGCCAGCGAATGCCAGAGTTCGCCACCTCCGCGGGCATCGGGAGAACCTCCCAGCACGCCGAGGGATCGATTTGCTTTGCCAAAATGAAAGTAAGAAGAAAGTCAGACACTGGCCGTGATTTAGAAGGCCAATGGGAACATCCAATTTTCTTGAGAGTAACTTCTTCGGTGAATTTTGTCAACAAACAAACAAAACACAGCACAAACAGCAGAGTGATGAGTGCGCCCCTCCCCCGCCGCGGGAGCCGGAGAGGGGCAGGCGTCCTTGTCTTGTTGGTTCAGAGTCTAACACGGTCACAGATGTTCCCAAACCTAGTCATTGCTCAGATCCAAAAGAAAACTGTAAGCAGCTTCAGATTTAAAAACAGAACAAAAACCCCACGCTGAGCATCTTCCTTTGATGTCATTCTCAGACGTGTGACGTCATAGTGATCAAGCCAGACAGATCCTCACTCTGGAAGAGAAAGGAAAGAAGTCAGTGGTGACTGTCACAGGAACAGAGCCATCCTGAGTGAGAAAAAGTCCCCTCACGACCCGTGTCACTTGCAAGCATGATGCACTCTGGGAAGAACCACCTCCTCACTGTGTTTTCCAGGGTGGTTACCCCCCCCCCGCCCCCGCACACACACTCCTCTCCTCTGGAAGCACGGCCCGGGGCTAGTGACTTGAGAGGGTCATGCATGGTCTCTGGTGAGGCCAGGCTTGGACTGGACACAGAGAAAGGATGCTGCCCTTGCCCTCGGGGACAGAAGCCATGGAGCCAGTGGCCAGCCTGCTGTCCCGGCTCTCAGCAGCGGCTGCGGGGGAAAGCTCACGAGGGGACGGACACCAGGGCCCGGGAGCACGTCCCAGAAATCACGCCATCGGGGGTTGGTGGGAACATGGGACAGGCAGTGAGTCTGCACCTGCCTCGGAAAACCATCCCCCTGGGTCATGTATCCCATTCCGAAAATGGCCAGGACCACACACATTACTGCAGAGAAACGCTCGTCGTCCCACACCCTCCCCATGGGCCTCGCCGCCCCGGGCCAGGTTAGGTCACTGACCCCCAGGAGCCTACTGATGACACAGCTGTCGGACCCTAACCCGCCCTAACAGCTTCCTGCCTTCAAGCACAAGGATCAAACTTCTTCAACCTGTTCCTAATTTCCATTGTTTCCCACATGTTGTTAACTTCCTGTGTTCTCTGACGGACAGACCGAATTGGAGACTTCGCCATTTCATAGCAAACTGCCTTTCTTTGTAAACTTCTTGGCTTTTTTTTTTTTTTTTTTTAGATTTTATTCATTTTGGGGAGAGAGAAGGCACAATAACAAGAACGAGCAGGGGTTGGCGGGGCAGAGGGAGAAGCAGGCTCCCTGCTGAGCAAGGAGCCCGACGCGGGACTCGATCCCAGGACCCTGAGATCATGCCCTGAGCCAAAGGCAGATGCTTCACCCACTGAACCCCCAGGTGCCCAAAGCTTCCTGGCTTTTTAATCAAATTGTCTCCTGCTAACCCCACACCCACCACTTAGAGAACCGCTAAGCAAGTGCATCCCTCCATCTCCCAAGCGGAAGCACAGTCCCAGAAACCCGTATCAGCCGCTCCTGAGGACGTGCCCCGCTCGCACCAGCCAACTCTCGGGGGCCTGGTGGCCATGCACACCACAGGCGGAGGGGACGCTCCATCCCGAGACCCAGATCCCAGCATGGGACCTCCCGGAGCGCCCTTCCAGGGCACATGGGACTTTATCCCTCAGCCAGTGTCAAAACCTTCCCTTCTGTGCTTTGTCACGCTGTGAGGAGCTACGGAGGACAGGGGGGCCTCTTTCATTCCTGCATTTGTGCATGCGGTGACTCTGCAGGACTCTGCAGGACGAGGGCCTCCCTGAGGCTGCAGGGTGCTGGTGGGGGAGGGGAGCCCCCGGGCAGGGAGTGGAAGCAGCTGGAACTCGGCTCCCACACACGCTTGCAGGGGCCAACGGAAAGGGGCCGGGGCTCCGAGGGTCGAGAGGCAGCGGCCTCCCAGACATGGAACTCCAGATCAGCAGGCTGCCCCCCTCACCACACCCTGCTCTGCTCCACTCCCCACTCCCTGGAGCCTGGGAACCAAGCACATTTGCCTCTATCTTTGTTTACTGACTTCTAGAGGAAGTTAAATGATCTCTCCTCCTGAAAATTAATCTGCTTCATCCAGACTAGGAAAAAAGTCTTCTAACATGACCAACCTGACATCCTCGCCTTTAAGTACGTATGCTTTCTAAGGGTGATACCAGCAAACTTTCATGGGCTTTATTATCTATGTTAATTCTAGTAGGAGCAAAGTACAAATCATTAATTTTATGATCATTCCACACGGAATATTCATCAGGACAGAAGACCCCCTTGAGCCCATTAGGTGTAGCAGCAAAACAAAAAAAGAAACACCAAGAACCACACGTTGCTCGTGAATGTGATCACCAGGATATTTGGATGCTATCCTGGGGGTGCGTGTCTCCAAGGAATTTAAACTTATTGGCATTCATTGAATTTGTCATATCATCACACACAGTGCTGGTCTGCAGCTTAGACACTGCTTTGGAAAGAAACCCATTCACAGAAGCACGGCCCTAAAATTAGTTGATTTTATTTTATTTTAAGGATTTTATTTATTTATTTGACAGACAGAGATCACAAACAGGCAGAGAGGCAGGCAGAGAGAGAGGAGGAAGCAGGCTCCCCGCTGAGCAGAGAGCCCAATGTGGGACTCGATCCCAGGACCCTGAGATCACGACCTGAGCCAAAGTCAGAGGCTTTAACCCACTGAGCCACCCAGGCGCCCAAAATTAGTTGATTTAAAAAAAAAAAAAAACCTTGCATTAACAAGATCTAAGTTGTTCCACTGGACACGTCACCCTGGCCCGCTACTCCCCATCTTGTGACAAATGATGGCCGCAGGAAGGACATGTTTCCTCGTGCCTGGCACCCTCATTCCTGGGAGGAGGGATAATCCCGGGACTTTTCCTTTAAAAGAGCAATCAGAATGCAAATGAGCAAGGGCCCCGTCATTAAAGACCCCGCCTGCAGTCTGCTCTGCTCTGCTCTCCAAAAAGCAGCCGCAGAAACAGAAAACAAGTCACTGAAGACCTTGTCATGAGAATAAGCGGGAAGGCGTCTTTGCCACGCATAGCACCAACGTCGAAACACGGACACGTGTGTCGTTGCTGCGCGGGGCTCCAGGATTCCCAGTATGGTGCGCTTCGGGTCTAGAATGTTCTAGAGATAAATCGGGGAAATCTGCACTGGCAAATTAATTCAAGCAGCATTTTCGATACACATTCTGGCTCAAGACGTTTTCGTTTTGATTTCTCGGGAGTCTGTGGGTTCGGGTGGCTTCACAGTGCGCACTGCAGCGCCAGAATTCAGCGCACAGCCCTGAGTGGTGGCGAGCCAGCCCGGGGAGGCCCTGGTTTCCTCTGCAGAGAGCCTCGTTCCCACCCGCGCCGGACGTGGAGCCCCGGGGCAGGCTGGGTGGGGATGTGCGTGGGGCCCCATGCTGGCCCCCTCCGTGGGGCCCCACGAAGACAGAGCCCCACACCCGACTCCATGGTGCAGGGAGCTCCCAGCGCAGCAGCAGGGACCCGACCTGGATCCAACGGGACCGGACTTAACCCTTGCAGGTGCTTAGGAGAGCCACAGAGGACAACTTACGTGACAAAGAAACAACATATTCTCAAAATGAAAACCTCTATTTCCAGCGGCAACTATGATTAGGAGGAAAGAAACCTGCAATGAGCCCAGACATGCCCTTTGGCCCATTTAAACCTTTGATGTTAAACACAGACTTACAGGAGAACATAAACTTTTCAGTTACATGAGAAATTCCTAGAAAAATAACCCTGATAATACAGTATCTCCGCACTTGACTAAAGGCAAAGCTCTCTTGACTATACCAGCAGGAAAAAAAAAAGTACGGTGAAATGTGATAACAAACCAGAGATTCTAAGAAAAACGGTTACTTGAACTTTTCATTTAAATAGGAGAAAAAAAAAAGAAAAACACACAACTTAAAAGGAAACTAGGGAAGACGTTCCCCCAGGACAAACGGGGGCAGTAAATTACTTCACCAACCCTACTCGTGAGAGACTTCAAACTGTCTATCCTATGAGATCACCGTTTCCACTGACAAGATCATTCCATCCTGACGGCTTGCTGAAGAAGAAATGTCGCAGCCCCAAGTTGAAACTCGATGGAAATGACACAGCACAGACGGGACGAGATGGTCTAGCCCTGGGAAGTGGCTGGGGTCAGAAAAGGGGGCTTCTCCTCCTTTCGCTCCCGTTTAAACCTTCAGGTGAGACCTTGTGTTCATCACCGCACACTAGAGCCCCCAGGGGTCCCGGGCTGGGGGTCCCAGCAGACTCCCACCGCACGTGTGTGTTTCCTTCCTGTGAGTGTCAGTAAGAAGTCCGACGTGCACTTCCTACAAGCTGTGCTACGGCGCGAGCACCCCTCTGCACGCGAGGCCGTGGCGTCCAACAGTGCAGGAGAAACAGGATCCTCACCTGAGGGGCAGGTCCCCCGAATTCCTGGGGGACCCTGCTCTTCAACCATGAAATGTCAGACCTTCCTAGGTACCAACCAGATGGCGGAGCGTCAGAGACTGGTCAGCAGTGAAGGATAGACTGTAACTGTCCCCCGGGGTCCCCTCCCTGCTCCGCTGGGGCCGTCACTGTCCATTGTTACAAATAAGGAGAGAGGAGTGGGGCTGGGGAGGGAGAGAGAGGGTCTGTAACTGTGATGGGGTCCCTGGAGTTTACACTGTTTACACAGCCCCAAGGGCTCGTTCCAGAACTCTCCCCAGTGACACGAAACACTGCCCGGGCCACGGGCTGCAGCCGCACAAACCTGTCTCCCCTGTGAGTGGAGCCCTCAAACCCTACCTGTCCCCAGCATTCTGTATAATGCTTGGTGGCCCTTCCTAAAGCTTCAATGAATTATCTTGAAATAAAGACCCACGTGGTTTACGCCATCTCTCACAGGCAGAAAAGCTATTTAAAAAAAAATTTTTTTAAAAAGGAAAAAAAAATTCTTCTAAAGGAGAACGAATATTTAGGACGGTCTGAGGCCCAACAGAAAGAAAAACCTCTTCAGTTCACAAGACAAGAGAGCGAGAGAGCAAGAGAGAGACACAGGCATTCAGGCAGAGGTCCACAAAGTATGCCAAATCTGACCTGTTGCCTGTTTCTGTAAGTAAAGTTTTATTGGAACAGAGCAAATGCTCACTCGTTAGCAGATGGCCGCTTCTGCACTCAACAGCAGAGGGCAGTGGTCCTGGAGACACTGCCTGCCCCTGGACAGGAGGAAAACTTTGAGGACAAAGGAGGCCAAAGCAGTCAAAATAACACCAGATATTTCCATCTGTGCATTACACCTAGAGACGAATTGATTCTCCCTCTGGAGATTATCTGCAAGCTTCCGTCCTTTGGAAACGCAACACCATGGACTAAAAACCACTAAAAAATCTTGTTAAGCCCTGCCAAAAAGGACGAAGCAAGTCACACACTCATTTATGAAGCCGGCACGCTTTGGGGATTAACTTCCCTTACCCATGGCTCCTCTTGCTTGGTTCTCCACACACAACACGTAAGCACTGAGGGCGTATGATTATCACGAAACACAACCCACCTTCAACAGAAGTGAGTTCACAATATGTTCGTCCAAGTCTTTTCTCTTTCTGGGGCCATCTAAGAACAGGAATATAAGCGTTATGCTTCTAACCTATGAAACAGTAAGAATGCTTGAGCCGAGTGACACCACGTGCATTAAAAGTGCACATATCCAACGAACGGTGTAATTCTTTCCTCGGATTTAACATATTATTATGCTTACACGTTTACGCTGATATAAAGAAGATGTATTTTATGTAGACCACAAAAGTGTTTGTTACATTGTTGTTATCTGAAGTTCTCAAACCTAAATATTATGTGTTTTGTTCAAAATTAAGGCATGTACAATAACAATTTATTCAAAATATATTCACCCCAAATATCCTGTTCTTGTATCTCATTTCAAATGCACCTTTCTCTCCTTCAAATACTTAAATACTTAAGAACTGCTATGGGGGTTATTTTAGTTTTATGATTTCATCCCTTTTTTGTTTTATTACGGAAATCGAAATAAGCATTTTTTGGAAGTCTGAAATTATGCCAAATACAACTCAGATCCCCTCTATAATATCACTGAATAGGAAACAGACTTAGGAGAGTAGTTAAAAAGGGATGGCCTCAGGATTCTAAAATATACTTTGGTTTTCACATTTAACAATAATACTGTAATTTGGAAATGTATTAAAAATAGAGAATAAGCAGTAAAACACTTGTCTTTCATTACAGGAAAAAAGAAAGAAACGTTTAATGGCAACAGGAAGATTCTGGAATCCACTGCCCCCCACCCCCGGCCCGCCTCACCCCTGCCCAGCCATCTCCCTTTTAGCCAGGAGCTTCCACAGGGCACCAACATGCACAAACGTGCCTGAGCGTCCACGGCTTCCCCGCTGACTCCCTCCCTGTCCCTAACATGCTCATGATATGGGGTGTCATTGCTGTCTCCCGGGGGCTCAGAGCTGAGCTCATTTAAAGGCTGTGGTGTGAATGGGCAGCCAGCCCTCAGGGGCAGAATCCCCCAGCAAAGTCAAGGCTGAGGGTCCCGCCCTGCTGCACCCTGGCTCATTCCCTCCACCACTCATCTCCAAAGCATCCTGGGAGCTTAGGAGTGACTCAGGTCAAGCCATCCCCACCCCTTAGAACCGAATGCCATTCCAATGGCTCAGTACGACGTGGGGGTGGATGGCCACGGGTCCCACTGGAGTCAGGGTCCTGGGACCCAGGATCTGGCACTGACCAATCCGTTCCTTCTGAAAACGGGGACCTTATTGTCCTGCGCGGAGTTCCTCCCTGGCCAAGGAGAAGCTACCAAATGAGACTGTACATGGACCAGTTACACATAAAGCAGTCAGCACCGTCCAGGATACACCTGAGTTTCTGCGTGCAGAGGACCCCATGCCACTGGCCTGACTTGAGCTTTGTGGCTGGGTCCCTTAGCTTTCTTCAAGCTCCTATAAACGACATCTGCTTGTCACCACCTGTCCCTGAGAACTACAAAGACTTCTTAGCAAGACCCACAGCCCTGGGCCACCAACCCGAGTCCTCCCACGGTGCTCCTGGGGCGCCTGCCGCGACCTCTTGCCATCCCAGCACTTCCCTGCATTCAAACTCCCACCCGTGGATGACAGCACGAACTGGACGCGCAGGCAGCGAACGAACCAATGAATGCGGAGAAACAAGGGCAAGCGGCTCCCGGAGCCACATGAGTGAACTTCGGGGTAACTGCACAGAAGCGGACAGAAGCCAAACTGCTTCTCGAGGTGGCTCCGGGCTGGTCACAGCTGCCCGCTCCCAGCGCTGCATGGACGCCGGCGGCTCGCTGCGGGACAGAACACACAGATGGGGCCGGGGTCGCAGGCGTCCCCCCGTGGGCAGGTCCCCTGCAGGCGCGTGAGGCAGGGCAGGCACCCATGCCTCTCCAGGTGCACAGCGAACCCCGCAAGCGCACGGCTAACTGGGTTCCAGCAGGCAGGGCTACCCGCATGGGCCTCTGCGTCTCCGGTTTACGCACAAAAGCGCAGCAAACCGCAGATGAGCACTGAGGCTCCACGGTACATGAGAGAGACCCACACCCAAAGAAAGCAGCATTTATTCAAGTTTCAGGAATGACAAATGCCAAGGCTAAGCTGCAAACCATTTCTGTCAAGTTCATTTACTGAAAAGTAACATCGTGTGAGACAACAGCTGTCCACGGCCAGGCCTCCCGGGCAAAGGGGACGGGACGATGGTGGCTCCTGCCCCCGCCCCCGGCCCCACCCCAGCCCGTGGCGGGTCCACCTCCACAACCCCCCCTCCCAGCCATACAGCACCTAGGGCAGGGTGGGGTGCCGCATGCGCTCTCCATCAGAGTGCTAGAGTGCCAGAGCCGGACCGCGCACGGCAGGTGTCTGCACAGAGGAAGGGTCTCCACCCGCGCAGAACGCAGTGGCCCGACCGGTGGGCATTTTCCATGCTGGCTTGCTGGGAGGGGCTTCCCACAGGATGGGCTCTGGTCAGGGGCCCAGCCTGGGATTTCTCACGGCCTCTCGGGAGATTCAAGAGAGCAGGCAAGTTGAACACCTTGGCCCCAGGTGCCTGCTGGAGGCCAGGGCCACGGCTGACACGCCCAGAGCCGGGAGAGCACCCGCTGCCACGCTCTGGCATGGGAGAGATTCCCGCGGGGATGGAGGGCCCCGGCTCCGCCCACACGGCGGCACACTGGGGACAGGAGCCCACAGTCTCTCACCCTTCCCTCTCCTCTGGCGAGAAGAAAGCCCAGTGAAGGAGCAAAACAACCAACCAGAGAAAGACACAGCTTCCCGAACGGCTCAAAGCTTGGGGAGGGGGACACAGGACATTGGGTATGAAGACATCTCTCCTTCCACTGCGAGAAGGCTGGATGGCTCGCGGACTGGCCTGGTCACATCCCCAGTCCCTCCAAGCGGGACAGAATTCTCTAGGACTTTTAGAATGGATTTAAAAAACACACACCTTCCCTAGCCACCTATTTAGGGACCAAAACGACAAAAATGTGACAGAGCAGACAGAAGCTTCTCACGGCGTTTCCATCACACGCCGGAGCGCAGCCCGCCCGCCGCGACAGTCCACCCACGGAATCATTTCCTCCAACTCACAGGTACCAGTGCAAGGATTCGGTGACACACAGTCCACAGGAGTTAAGAGAAAAACAATGGTTATTTTCATGATTTTCCTTAGAGAGCAACAAGCCATGATCGGGCTTCAAAGTGGCCTAGCCCAAGAGGGATGGGAAGAAAACAGCCTCATTCTGAACACTGCCCACGACAGCAAGACCCCCAGGGGCTGGAGTGTGGGACTCTGCCGGCCATCCACTGTGGAGTCCACGGCGCCTCAGCCACGCATCTCTGCGAAGGCCCTGGACGCGGGCCAGATGGCCACTTAGGGACGCACTGCCTCCCACTCCGGCCACTCGCCGCCATAGGGCCTTCCGCAGCAAGTTCTCTAGAGTTTAGGCCTCAGAGAAATCAAGGAGACCCACGAGCACAGACAGACTTACTTTCTAGCACACGCACTTGAGCACGAAAACTGAAATTTCCCATTTCTGGCCTGGACGAGGCAAGAGCATCCCCGAGCGGAGGAGGACCTGCTCCCAGGGACGTAAGCCATCGGGAGAAGGCCGTCCATCCCACTGAGACGGAGGAGCCGAACACGGTCTATGTCTGCTACCGTATTCTGTACACAGTTCACCGAAATTAAGTGAAACAAACCTAAATCCTCAAGACGGACCTCCACGCCACGTCAAGTCCAAGAACCACAGAAGCTACAAGCAACTGCACACAAATCCATGTGCGAAACGTGCCTTTGCCTCCCACACAGGCTGGGGTGGGCGGGTCCTCCCAGTGGCCGCGGGTCCCCCCCGGGTGGCCGCAGCCCCCAGCTCACTCAGCACCAGCACTGTCCTGTCGGGGGTTCTCGCCACGGAATACAGGGAAGACTCGGTTCTCCATCGGCTGGAGGACGGAGCCAGTCCACTGCACAGCCGGAGCCGGGCACTCCCTGGGACAAGCAGAGCCTGCTGGGCCCCCAGCTCAGGGGTCATTCGTAAGCGGCATCAAGAGGCCCTGACCCAGCTCCCGACTCAGTCACGGTCTGTCTTGTCGGGGAGACGGCCTTTCCCCCCACCCCAAGGAAGCCACTGCGTCAACCGGAAGAGCCAGAACCAGGTAGCAGCCAAGCAGCCAGGGCCACGCCACCTTCCTGGCCCAGTGGGTCTCTCCAGCCTCAGGTTTTTCCTCTAAAACTAAGAACAACAAGAACCTCCCTCCAAGGAGGTCCTGAGCACTCGACCACGTTCAGAAGCGCTTCATACGTTCTAAGGTGCTTCAGATGTTTGTGTAGCCGAGTACGAGGCTCCTCGCGGGGGCGGGGGCTCGGCTGCCTATCGCAGTTACCAGCACCCGTCGCATCACAGGCCTCAGCCCACTTTAAGGGCTTCTGCCATCTTCTCCGCGAGTTTGGAGAAGCAAAGGCAAGAGCCATCATCTCCCTCACCAGGCAAAGACCACAAGATGGAAGGATCAGATGACTCCGGTAGGAAGGTTTCTAAATGTTCTGTGTTATTCCGAAGATTCTACTCTGCTTCTAGACTGTTAAATACGAGCTGACAGCTGTACAATGGCTGGCCCTGACCGGGCCCCTACAGGTCACTGTCCCTTGTCACCTCTTTCATCGCCTGATAAGCTCTGCCTTTTTTTCTCCCTCCTCATGAGTCACACGAATCCACTTCTCACTCGGGGATTTCTCACTCGGGGATGTGGCAGCAATCTTCTGCCCCAGGGCCTTTGCATGCCTATTTGTTCCCTTTGCATATGTGGATTCTCTCCCCAAACAGCTACAAGACCTGCTTCCTCATCACCTTCAAGTTGTCCCCTTTCTCATCTCTCTGCTCCCCACTTTATTTTCTGGAGCATCTACTACTACCTGCAATGCTTCACCGTCTGAACCCATTTCAAAATTAAATCTATTTCCTGGGTCTCAAATACAGACCTGAGACTGAATACCTTTCACTTTTCTTTTTAGCATGGAAACCAAACCAATTTCTTTTTAACCCACACTTTAATATTTTTCAAACACGTGAAACATTTTAAGTGTTTAACAAGTAACAACTGGCATCTTTGCAATGAAAAAATATTCAACAATTTGACTGAATCTGCAAGTTGAAGGCAGATCTGACCTTTCTGCCCCTGTCCCTCCCACCCACTGCCCTTCCTTCTATCAAGCAGCCCCTACGTGAAGTCCCCAACCACCCAATGAGAAATTAAAAGGTAAAAGCACAGGAAAGTTGCCTGGAACTACCTCCCACATCAGCCTGATGGGCTGGTAACAGAGAGCCACCAAGCCGATGGACTGCCCGCCTCTGGCCACAGTGGCCACCGTGGCAGAGGATGGGGCTCCAGCAGCAGCAGGTCCCGGAGTGGGAGGCTCCGCGAGCAGAGGGGGATGCTGGTGGCTATCGGGACCCTCCTCTGCACAGGAGAGGGAGGGGCCTTCCTAGCTAGGTCACGAGGTCTATAAAAGGACAGGATCTAGGCATTCAAAAGGGGCTTCAGATCCACCTGCAAACCATCAAAGGTGTGTTATAGCTGGGTCTTAAGCAAACACAGTCCTATTTGGAAATTGTTAGGACAGTGGCTAAAATCTCCAGGTTCACTTTTCACGGAAGGGCACCCCAGCGCGCAAGCAGCCTCCGCAAACATTTCAAACGTGAGCTTTCCACATGGGGGCTGCAGAATAAAGGATGAGCTCACAGAAAGAACTCCCACCAGCCCAACTGAAGAGAGCGCGTACTCTGTGAAGCAGCAGCGGGTGGTGGGCCGAGAAGAACCAGAGGACTCAGGAAAGGGAAGCCATTAACCTAGTGCGGGAAGTTTCTGGAAAACTCCCTCTGACAGTGAAGACTGGGTACAAAGACAGATCCCGAGACAGTTCCAGGACACAGGCTGTAGTGGGCTACACCCAGCAGCTCAGACCCCAGCAAAATCAAACCTATTGCTTCTGAGCCGGAAAACGATCCAGAATCCTGGGAGGTCACCCCAGGGTGTGGGGGGAGAGGCCCCGCGCTGGAGATACTCCCCCATCAGAACCTTCGGTGAGGGCGGCCCCGGCAAAAGGTGGACACCCACCTCTCGGAGCAGTGCCCCAGGAACAGCAGGTGTGGGGAGCTCTGAGGGGCCAGAGGCTGGCGTCACATCGCCCCTGCGAGGACTCGGACATTGGGACACACTGAACCTCAACCGAGTGACGGCTGAACCGTCTTTGACTCTAGGAAATGGCTTAAGACCTGAAGAATTCTGAACATTCCTGCGGAAGAGGACAGACTCCAGAGTGTGGAGATGAATGCTTATCACCCAGAGTTATTCTAGGAACTTAATTAAATGCTCCATGCCAGAGAAACTTGGGTATTTTACTGCTGGGTTATTTCATTTGGAACGGAGGCTACTAATAAACCAGCCCTACTGATAAGCTAAACTGCAAATAATGATAAGAAGTAAAATGAAATTAAGGTGAGTCAGTTCTTCTGCCTCTTTAAAATTCTGATATGACCCCAAATACCAAAATGTCATTATATTTGGAAGTCACACAAACCTCAAACTTGAAAAGAAAGCGCTCATTTGAAAAACTGTCAAAGTAAGGAAAAGCTAAAGAACGTTTTTAAATTCATTAATGTTTAGAAGTTTGTCAGGCTTTCATATCTAATATGTCCACACCATGCATTATTTAAGTTTTCTTTTTTTTTTTTTTAAACTAAACCAGCTGAAGTTAGTTTTCTGACGCCAACTATAATGCAACCGTACCCTCCAGGTTTACAATATCCTAAAAAAGGAAGAAATGCAGCTTTTACAGTATTGCAACTAATATATTTTGCTAAATCCTACCTAAATATTTTCAATTGACTGTACATTTAGAAGTCTACTCAGCAAACGAATGAAACTCTTTGAAGACATGTCTTCGAACTTACTTGATATATACAACCGGAAGAGGGTAGGAGTAGCTAATGGTTTTGTTTTCCACTTCATCTGTGTACACAAAGCGCTATTTTGGGTCACATTTATGCCAGAAAACAATTTCTGAACACGCTACTCTCATGTAAGAATAAAACAGAAGCACCCACTGCCAGTCACCTGAGTGATTTATCTTCTGAAACACACGTCCCGGCTGCTGCGTAAGAAACTGACCGCTTTCGAGCAACCTCGCCCGCCCGAGGAGTCCAGGAGCTCCACGGTGCCCACAGCGTCCCGACGTCCTCGTGTCTCTGCTTCTCACCTTCCAACAAAACCAAGCTGCTCCACACACACGAATCCCTGCCTGGTTTAATCCTGCTTGCTGCTCAGAGTTTCTAAAGCATGATGTGCTTAGTTTTCAAACTTAGTAAGAACATCCTGGCCTATTTCCAAAGCGACTTCCCCACCTCACAATTCCCCCAACTCATCCACCCACCAGGTGCCCGACACCCTGCTTGGGGACAGGAGAGGAGGTGCTGGTCAGACCCCTCAGTGGGGACAAACCCTCCACCCCCCACCCCGGGGGGTGTGGCCGTGGCTTCTCCAACAGGCCTGGGAATTCCGGGGCTTCGTGGGGTGGGGGGGAGACACTGCGGTCCCTACTTTGGCTGGCATCCCCCGCACCCGTACCCCGCGCACTTGGCAGGGCAGCCATGCCCGTTCCAGGGGTGCTCTATGGAAGGGATCCAAGCCTCGCCCCGGGAAAGATTGCTGGGCTTATCTCTGAAGACTCCCTACAGAGGGGCACACCACGGTCTTTATGGGTCAGCTTTTCTATTTATCCTGATAAGTACTCCCCAGACCCAGAAGCAAAGAGACGGGGCACTCTGAACTCTGCTCTCCCTGCTCCCCAAAAAGCTGCACTGATGGGGAGGGCAGGGCAGTGTCCCGTTTCGCGGCAGGCGGCCCAGGGTCCCGCACAGCTGGGTAGATTACCGGGTCTCCCTGTCTACCAGGCAGGCACGTGGGCCCAAGGCTGCCATCTGCTCGGAAGGAAGTCGTCTCTCCAAGGATGCGAGGGACCAGCAGCTCATGCAAACAAAACCGAGTCACCCACAGTGGCACAAGACCGCAGATCCCCACTATGGTTCTTAAAACTACGGACAGCTTCTGAGCTCAGGTTGGCGGACGTCTTCCCTTATGCCTCGGAAAGTGGGGTTGCAGTTACATCATTAGGAAGGTAGAAAAACCACTTTTCTTGGTGTAAAACTTCAGTTACATGATTAAAAAAAAAAAAAAAAAGTCTTGCAAACAAGACAGGCACTCATGAAAGGACCCAGTGCCCAGAAGATCACCACCTAGCAAAAACTGATGAGTTAACTTATCGGTCCTTAGGCAAATTTTAAATTGGTTAGTTTTCAAATACACTCATCATTAAAGAGGTTAATGACTCGTTTCTTAGGAAACTGTTAATGGACTTATTCGTAATGAGGAGATTATGATATTTCACATATAGAATGAATACATCATAAAGACACATCAAGCCATGACCAGGACAACTGTGCAGGTTGAACCCATCACAGAGATCAAGGACGTCTGTCTCCCCAGATGAAAGAGGATTTTCCATTTGAATTATGCCAGGAATTCTCTTCTTCTTTTTCTTTCTTTTTTTTTTTTTTTTTAACAAGTAAGTACATGATCCTGAATACCGGCCAAACCTTCGCTCTTCTGCCTCACAGTAAACATCGCCCACATGGCCGTGAGTGGGCTCATTCCCGGACTGACAGCCCACAGCCTTGCTTCGGTGCGTCCCCTACTTCTGGTGACCAGACCTTTTAGTCCGTGCGCGGAGCACAGTGTCCCCAAGTAAGACAGGCAGATAGCACTTCTACGAGCACTGAGCTGTTCTGCAGGGGTGACAGCCCCGGAACAAAGTTACTCATCCGTACACAAAGGACCCACAGAGACAGGGCACACTCGATTCTTTCTTGATACTATTTACAAACATTTCTACCAACTAATTAAATGGTGACCTTGGAGAAGACGTCTGACCTCCCTCAGCCTCCCTGTTCACAACCTTAAATGAGTTACATTATACCAACACTTCCCAGCTCTTCTCCCTTCCCACGAACTCAACTCGATTCCCTGTGGGTTCTCCCCCAGCTTCGTGGAAGGAGTCTGAATGCATTTGGGGCTGGGAGGGCAGGGAGGTGTCTTCTCGAGTGTAAGGCAAAGCCAGCTTTGCTGAAGTAAAAACAGCTGGGGGAACAGCAGCTTTTCTCGCCGCAGACCCCCCAGGATGCCGGGAAGCCAGCCTGGAAACCTCCAGAACCCGTCACCAACCAACAACCCGAGACAACGATGCCAGCGACACCATAACAGCCATCAAAGACCCATCAGATTCCAAGCTCTTCACAATGTCAGGCGTATCACTGGTTTAAAAAAGTTAGGGTGCTGTCCTCCCGTGTCCTACTTCCTGCTCACCTGCCCACTTTTTCTTGGGAATGAATAAATACACGGAAGAAAAAAAAAGAGAGAGAGAAATGAAGTAACTATCCCCAAGTGAGATAAAACACCACACAGTCCCCGGGAGAGTTGCCGGAGGTGGGTCCACGGTCAAGTCCGCACGTGACTACTGGCTGGGCGCTTCGGAAGCAGACACCGGGAGACGATGGGACAGAATGAAAAGCGCACGAGGACGCAGAGCCCCAGGACGCTGCCAGACCGTTAGCTGGGACTCCCAACAGTCCTCCTTTCGGCTCCGGGAACCTGGCAAGTCCCGGGGCCTCCCTCAGCAGCAGATTCCTGTGGCACTGGGTTTTGGGGCATTACGTGATACTACAGGTAGGAAAATGTCTCTCCACCACGAAGTGGGAAAACACTTTCTGGATTTTAAACAATTCCTTTGACCTAAAGGGGATACGGACACAAAATAATCTTTCAGTATTGATCAGGATAATGGTAACAATGTCACCATCTCCAGCTGCACTGCCCATCAAGCTCTGGGACTATCAGTTACCCACCACTGGAGGCAAAAGATGGACTGAAAATAGCTACTGATAAATTTGCGGGGAGAGAGCACTATCTCACACTCATAAACACGACAGGCTATGCATTAGGACTAAGGAAAAGCATAAATCCTTCAGATAAACATATGGATTTTAAGGTAATTATGAAAATCACATAATATAATGAAATCTTTCACAATCCCCCTTCTTACACATTAAAAAAACTGAAATGTAATCCTAGACTGTAATAATTCACACGATGATTTATAACAATACCAACAGTGGGGCTAGATTAAAGCACCAGTAAGACTTTAATTGTACTTGTGGTTTTAAAGTTTTAACATGATTAGAGAATATGTCATTATTCAATATTCGAGTTTCAATTTAAAAAGAAATTCACATCAATCCTCTTGGCGCATGACCAGAGGAGACATGGAGGCCCTTACCCCATAACACACACACACACACACAAAATATTTCTTTCTGGAAAGTTTGATACTCAAAAATCAATACTAAAGGGGTCCCTGGGTTCAGTCATTTGAGCATCAGACTCTCAATTTGGACTCAGGTCCCCATCTTGGGGTCATGCGATGGGGCCCCAAGTGGGGCTCGGTGCTCAGCACGGAGTCGGCTTGTCCCTCTGCCTCTGCTCCTCCCCTCATCTCTAAAATAACTAAGTAAAACCTTAAAAATAAATAAATAAATAAAATCAACACTAAAATAAAATCCAGTATTTACAAGGTGCTATGAACCTTTAAAGTAGATCTACCACAAAGTTTGACCAAATATTCCAAATTTCAGTAAAAGCACAGCAGGCAAAGACTATTTTGTAAGTCTTTTCTGTGCGCATCTACACATGTGTGACATAAGCGAAGAGGGCAGGTGGCAAATCGGAAGACGCATTCACCTGACGGGAGTTTTACCACGTCTCTGGACATATGAAAGCAACTTTATGCAAACTTAGTATTATTCCAGTCCAATCGCCAAGAAATCAGAACCACTAACTTGCCGATTTTATCACTTGTAAACACGCAGCCTTTACACGGTGACCCAGTTCTATCTCAGAGTTCCCGTGCAAGGAATTCAACGAGGCAGCGAGAACACCACACCCAGAAGGACCCCGTAGCGTTTGCTTCCACTGAGCACGACGGTAGCGTACAAAGTCTGTTCCAGCTCCCTCTCCTCAAACCTTCTGTGCCTTTCAGGTTTGCGCCCAGTTCAAGCAAGTCTCTGCGGCTATCGAGAAACAATCCGATGATCACTGGCAAGGTCCAGCCTCAGCATTTCCCCCGTCCTGACGAGGACTCCCCCAGCTCCCCACTGAACTCAGTCTGCAGGTAAAACTAACACAGAGCCTCCCCCACTGAAATTCAGAGAGTGTGTTTTCATAAAACCCACGACCTGATCAATAACATGCTTATAACGGATCATACGGGAAGGTCAGAACATTCTGTTTTCATTTGTTTACTAAAAAGCCAACATTAAGATGCGCTCCCCGTCTTGTATAGAAATACACATCCTCCCCCCGTCTGTACTAGACAAAATTGGCAGTGAATTCCCCTATTATTAGTGGACTCCGGTGAAGAACCGGCTTTGGGCGGGGTTCTACTTCCCTCTGAGTTTTCCCCACTCTACTTGGCAACGCAGATAAGAGTAAAGTTACATTTTCCCTTAAGTTTCTAAGGTGAAATGGGAACACTTGATTCTGCGCTACCCAAAAAAACAAAACAAAAAGAACCCTCTCCACGTGCCAAATCTGATACCAAAAGTTAACCAGCTCCTGGAACTACGCTTCTACAGAAAATGCCTTAGTGGGAATTTTAACAGAAAACCCATTATATTCATGGTGTTCGTTAAACTGCTGCAAGTTCTCCTCTCCAGAAAAAAGAGAGATTCATTTAATCCACAGAGCTCCAGAGAAAATAAAACATTAATTATCTATGAGAATTCCTTTTGTGGGGGAGGGGGCCTGCGGAAGAGCAAATGACTCCAGCAAACTTCGGAGGTTCCCCCTGTGGTGTCTGACAACTACACAACCCCAAACTGCAGGAGGGGCGACCCTAAGTGAACCAACCCAGGCCCAACACTGGATTCAGCAGCTCAAAGTCGAAGGGTTCTGGTTTCCTTTCAATACACCCCATGCTGAGAGTCAACACTATCCGTTAACAACAACAACAAAAAAAGATGTGTATTCTAATTGCAAATTTTCATCTTGACAGTATCTTTTACATATAAACAAATCATAAAAGGTAATCAAAAGGGCAGTCTTAATGCAGTTTCAGCATTAGGACGCTGTTTTCCTCAACTGTTATTTTCCTATGTAATTTAACCTCTGCTTCTCTGCAATGGATAATTATCTATGCACAACATCTCAAGTTAAGTAAAGGGGGGGAAACACGGTTCTTCAAGACTGGAGTGGAACTAGCAAGGAAGCAAAAAAGACACACGTTTCTTAAAAGGGTATTAGCTCCATTTTCAGATTGAGGTTTTGGGGTTTTTTTTTAAGAACACTCATGGGCAAAAGTGACTTTCCTGTAAATACTCATGGTTTCAAGGCAGTAAGTATCAAGGGCATCAATGGTTTAGGAGCAGGGCCTCTAGAAGGGCACTTTAACTGTTCTTGATTTTTATGATCTGCTGGACCGCCCAGCGGCCAAGGACACGGAAGGGAGAGAGTTATAATTACCCCATTTTACAGACAGAGAAAGTGAGAAAGTGGGGTTAAATGGTTTTCCTCTGTCCCACAATGACTCATTAAGATCAGCAACCAGAAACCTGGTTTCCTGATTCCTGGTTTAATGTTCCACAATACTACGCTTCCTTCTACGAAGTACTATTTTTGTAAAGGTTTCTCTTCCAATAAAGGAAGTAGACCAAGTCAGGTGACTTTCATTCACGAAAGCCTGTGTGTTTTCATTAGCACCTGAGTCCTCTGTTCCTGGGAACAGGGCAGGGGCGTCCGTTATTATCTTATTACCACAGGAGCTGGCCAACCAAAGCAGGAGACCACGCACAACAGAAAAACAAAGGGCATGTGGTTTGTCAAGGGATCTCATCGGAGTTCTAAAAATATTCACGTTCTTTGCTTTCAGATTTCCAATAGGCAATCCTTTCAAACGTAAATCGTGATTATATTGTTCCTTTGGAGACATTCCTCTTATCCCCAGACTCTCTGGCCATAGGACATGGATGAATAGTCCTTTTAGCAAACAGAATTTAAATACAGATGCTTCAGTGGTAACTCTTATCTAACCTGTCTTATACATACGTGAAAACCAATTTTAGAATAAAATCCCGCGACAGAGGAACAGAACACTGAGATAGCACTTTTTACAACATACAGCAACCTCCAATCATAGGACAAAATATATACAGTTAGTTTTCAAATGCTGCTTTAAAACAGAGTAGATCCGTACTCTAGTTCCAGTTCTGAAACAACAACGCTTGGACAAATGGGTTGGATTTTTCTACACACACACACACACACACACACGCACACGCAGAACACACAGTTAAGACCCTTCCCTTGCTCCCAAGTAAGATGCGTAACTGAGAGTTCAATTATTATTTGCTCTGGGTTAATATATATAACTATTGTATCTCATATATTATTATATATTAACCCAGATAGTGCGCGCACACACGCACACACACACGCACACACACACACACACACCCTAGGGTGTGCTAACTTGTTTCCTTCGCTAAGGCACAGAAATCCCACCATCCCCAATTCTATTGGAAACAACCATCAAGCCTTGCAGGAAACCAGTACCTTTGTTACCACTTATGCAAATGCCAAGCCCTGCCCAAACAACCCCGAATTATTTGGCTGCGGCATAATTAATGACGTCTCCTCAAGGGCGCCGAGGAGCTCAGTGTGTGCACAGAAGCCTCCTCTGAGCACCAGGCCCGCGCACGCGATGACCCAGGAAGTTCTCCTATTTCATCTTCAAAGAAACGCTTTGCAAGTCTTCCTCCCTATAAATCATTCTCTCAAAGGACGCTCATCTCCTGGGAACTTTTTACTTACAAGCACCACAAACCAACTTCTACACGCGCACGTGAGGTACATAAAAGTGGACGCTCCCTGAGTTCCTTTCTCCGCAGACCACAACTCAGGTTCACGTCCATAAAGACGACATCCCTGTCCTTCCTGTTCTCCGGTTCTCTGTGTCAACTCCGTTTACTAGATCTATTTAGCATGTAGTCCTTTTAAAAAACTGGTTTGGGCACCACAATGGATCACAGCTCTCTATTTGCTTAAAAAGAGTCGCTCTCCTTCTTACCAGGCGGCTTAGCATAATGCCCACAGAGACCGGAAAAACAGCAAGCAAATCCAGCCTCATCCCCGTTCAGCCAGCATGCAGCGTGGGCACGGCTGCTTCGGTTTCAGAGTCCTGAATCCTATAGGTTGAAAGGAATTTTATACTGGTGGGAAAACCAACAAAACAAAGCAAAATCAGGTCTCCAACTAAACTCCTCCCTTGAGGTTTAAAATTTTCTCTAGTCTGCAAAGGCTCATTCTATCATACAAAAATCACGCTCCCGAATGTATCTCCTTTATCGGAAAGGCCTTGAATCCTTGCAGGCTTGGCCACGCAAACCCCAGCTCACTCCTCCTGCTGCGTCCAGAACCCGCTCCCGGGGCCTTGCAAGTCCAGTCCAGGTTTTTGCTGCCTCCTTCCCCAAAAGGCATAAAAGGTGTTAAGTTCTCAGGCTGCTTTTCTGATTAGAATCAGATTTCAGCAAAATGTACTTTCACGTTCACTAGGGCATATACCCTATACACCCATCTGGGCAGACAAAAACAACTTTTTGCGAGGATGCATCTCCCCCCCCGACCCAGTTCCAGTTCTGCGGGGGCCGTTTCTCCGGTCTGTGTCCTGGCAGGCGACTCTTCCTTCCACCCCAGGACACACACAAGCCATTTTTCAGAAGTACCTGCAAGGGATTCACTTAACTCCAAGCGCAGTGACCTTCAGTGGAGAGTCGCCGGTTACGGGATACATTCCGACCAGTTCCACGGGATCTAATCAGATGTCACAGCTCTATGCTCCTGGTAACTCCCTTTAAATGAAGCCAAATAGCTCTTCCCCTGTCCTAACAGGACAACTGGCTGTTTACCCTATCGCTGTACTTCCGAGCGCCAGGGACCAACCGTCCCAGCAAACTCCAAACCCCATGCTGGACTCAGGTGGGATTCTGCTACTCTGTTTGTTTTAAGGACAAAAGGCACACACGGATCCCCAAGCCCCTGAGATCATCCCCTCGGACCCTCTGCAGCCTGCTGACCTCAGGCCAGCACAGAACTCAGGCTACGGAACGCTATTTGCTACTTTGCGTTTTGGGATTTGTCTTATGGTCCCCCCAGAGCCTCTCCCTGCCTAGCAGCCCACCCACCACCACCAAAGAAAATGAGGAAATGAACACTAGCTCCCCCTTGTTCTCCAACCCCCCATCCCCCAGCCATTTGAAGTTTGAGATCCTCAGAACACACCACCAGCCAAGCAAGCACACCCCTCCCTCCTCGTGGGTATTTGATGGGTCTGTGATCCATACAGGGCACCGTCACGCCCAGCTGTTCTGGAAAAGACCCGTGAGGTCGTCTTCCACTTGTTCTCCCTAGAGCACGGATACTAGACCCTGCTACACGTTCCCGTCACCTGGGCAAACTCTGAACTGTATCGGGGCCTGCGGTCTGCCCGCTGGAGGCTTCGCTTGCGTGCGTCTGGGCCAGGCCCCGGAGGTAACTTCCTCAGGTGAGGCTCGCGGGGGACAGGGCACTCAGAGGACGCCCCCCAACGAGCAGCATCAACACAGCCTTCTTAGGAAGGCGCACTCTCGGCCACACCCTAGACTCAGCCATCGGAACCTGGGCAACCCCGCCACCCGGGTTTAGCTCGGACCAGGTGACGGCCAGGTAGACCTGGACTCCGCCGCTTTCCTGCCGTGCGTGGCACCGTCCCCATTTCAGACCCTCAGGAGAGAAAATGGTTCACTGTTCCCTGCTGCAGCCACCAAAATGGACACTCATTTTCTAAATGATTTGCAGACCTGTTGTGATAACCTCTGAGCCGCCACAAAGATCAGGTGGGCCATGGTTCCAGGAAAACAAAGCAAAAGGTGAGGCAGCTGTCAAACTTAAGGTCAGGAACCCGCAGCTGGCACTGTGGGGCAGCTGACCTGGGAAGACACCGCCCTGGGAACCGATGGGAAGAGGGGGCTGGGCCGGAAAAACAAACCCGAGTCTCCTGAGTGGGAAACTTCACCTTTGACTCAAAGACCACCGGACTGCTCTTGGTGTCTGGAGAAGAAGGAAGCCAGGGGAGGAGCCCCAAGGAAAACAAAACAAGAAGGCTGGTCCAGTATTTTGGCGCTCAGGTCAAGGTACCAGAGAAGAGAATGGCAGTGAACCCAGAGCCTGCTCACGGGCTTCCCCACCCTTCCACCCGCCAACCACAAGATCCAAGGACCTCACCTTTCACAACGGTGGCCTCCTTCAGGTGATGGGACAAGAAGTCAATGCTGGCATAGGTGTTGGCAGAGGGGAGGGCGCCAGGGCCCGGTCCCCCGCAAACCCCACTGCTACCGCTGCCCCCCACAGCGCTGATGAGACCCCCGAGGCTGCGGGTCCGGCCCCAGGCGCTCTTGTCTCCGGGCTGGGGATGCGGATGCTGCTGTGGGGTTGGTGACAGCCCAGGCTCGTCCCTCACGTCGATGGCGATGTAGTTGAGGCCATTCTGGAAGCCGGCAGAGGTCTCCCTGCACATCGGAGAGCTACTGCCCCCGGGGCAGCCCACCAAGCCACCCGGCTGACTCGGTACCCATGGGCGTGCCTGCTGGGGGGGCGGCGGCTGCAACTGACGAGGGGACATGGGGTGCTCCTCACCCCCACCCAGGACGCCGCTGCCGCCCCCTTCACTGCTTTTCCTGAGAGAGACGTTTTCCACGGAGGCCGAGTTGTGGCGCTTAGGGTTATGGGCGAAGGACGGGGACACGGGGGTCACAGTGGTGGTCGAGGAGAAGGTCTCGGAACTGTGGCGCCGCCGGCCCCCCTGTGGGTCTGCGCGGATGACCTTGGCTCCCCGGTGAGGGTCTGGGGGCTGGCTAGCCTGCAGGAAGGCCTCGACTCCTGACACCTGATCCATGAGACTCAGCCTCTTCAAGCCGGACGTTGGGCTGGTAACACGGGCACCTTCCGGCTTCGGGGGGGCCGCGATGGGTTGTGGCGGGGTGGCAGCCACACCAAAGGCCATCTCGGTGTAGTCACCGTTGTCCCCGGTCTCCGAGGACGAAGAGGAGGCAGCGCTGGGGCCCTGGCAAGTGGACGCCTGGGGCAGGCGGTACAGCTCCCCTGGGGGGGGCGGTGGGGGATGCTGCGGCTGCAGCGAGGAGGCGGGGGCAGCGGGGCGTGGGGGCAGCGGCGGGTAGGGGGACGAGGCCTGGGGGGACAGCAGGGCATCCAGGGAGCCCACGGGGTCCCCGCTCTGGGTGCCCGGCTTCGGCGACTTGGGCGAGCTGAAGTCGAGGTTCATGTAGTCAGAGAGCGGGGAGCGCTGCCTGCTGTCGCTGCTCGTGCCCGGGGTGCCGGAGCCCAGGGACGAGGCCGGGCTGCTGGCGGACAGCAGTGAGGACGAGGAGGCCGCGGAAGCCAGCAGCGGAGGTGCGGGCGGAGACAGGCGAGCTCCGGCGTCGCCAAAGTCAATGTTGATGTACTCGCCGGGGCTCTTGGGCTCGGACGGCAGAGGGTACTCGTGCATGCTGGGCAGGGTCTGCAGCCCCTCCAGGGACAGGCGTGTGGGCCGCACTAACCGGGCGCGCTGGTTCGGGAAGCCCTCTGGGCGGCCGCCGCTGCTGCCGCTCGGCCTGCTGGGCGAAGGCACTACTGGGTGAGGAGGCTGGCTGTGGCCGCCTCCCGCCGCGAAGGCGCTGCTGGAAGGCGCGGCCCCCGGGCTGGCGGGCGGTTCGAGCCTCTCCTCTTCCAGGATGCGCCCGACGGGGGAGCTCATGAGCACGTACTGGTCGTTGTCCCCGTTGCAGGTGTAGGGAGCCTTGTAGGAGCGGGGCAGGGAGCTATAGCAGTAGCCAGGGACTCCCCTGAGCATCTCCCCGCTGCCATGCAAGGCGGCAGAGAAGAAGTCGGGAGGGGTCCCCGAGGTACCGGCATCGCTGGGGGACATATTGAGGTAGTCCCCGTTGGGGAGCAGCTTGGTGTCAGCGTTCTCCATGGACAGCTTGGAGCCACACCACATACGCATGTACCCACTGTCCTCCGGGGAGCTCTCGGCCGGGGAGCTCGTCTTGTAGCTGCCCCCGCTCGCTGGAAACGCCCTGCTGACTGTAGGGGTGGGCGCGGGCACCGCGGTTCCCGTGGGGGGCAGGGCTGGGGCCACAGCAGTGCGAGGCTGCAGGATCTGCTTCGGGGCGGACACGCTAGTGGGGCTCATGGGCATGTAATCATCACTCTTACAGCTGCCACTGCCCCCACCCAGGAGGGCCACGCCAGGGGTCATGGGCATGTAGCCATCGTCGGCACCCAGGTTACTGCTGGAGCTCCTGTGGGACCCGATCTCGATGTCGCCGTAGTCCTCGGGATAGGGATGGTAGGCCACTTTGGGAGACGACGCGGGACAGGTCGGGCAGAGGCGGCCGGAGCTGCCAGAGAAGGTGGCCCGCATCAGGGTGTACTCATCCAGGGACGCGGAGGAGGGCTGCGGCACCGGCCGCTGCCGGGCAGGCGTGGTCAGGGAGTAAGTCCTCTTCCTCAGCCCTCGGTCCAGGTCCTGGGCCCCGTCCCCCGACACTCTGCGGTAGGGGCGGCCGCAGTGGCTCAGGGGCCGGTCCATAGTCATGTACCCATACAGCTCGCCCCCGCCGCCGTCCCGGGCCGGGGGAGTCTCGGCGATGGACTCGGGCGTGTTGCTCCTGTGGCCGCAGAAGGCTCTCAGGTCGCCGGGGCTGGAGCCGTACTCATCCAGGGACATGAAGCCGGGGTCGCTGGGGGAGCCCGAGGCCGAGGCGCTGCCGCTGGAGGGCCGCTGGCCGGCGGGCTGGTGCAGGGGGTGCGGCAGGTGCGGGTGCGCGCCGGGGGGCGGCGGGTAGGAGCCGGAGCCGTGCCCGCTGCTGGACGACAGGCTGCCGGGGCTGGTGGCGGCCGGGGGCGAGCGCGCCACGGGCATGGACATGGACCGGCTGTGTTGCAGGGCGCCCCCTGCCGGCGCCGGCGCCGCCTTGCTCGCGCGGGCCCCGCAGCCGCCACTCAGGGTGTGCGAGCGGCTCAGGGGCGCGCGCACCGGCCCGGGGCTCAGGGGACTCCCGGCCACCGACACGGGCCTGCCGCCCGCCGCCCCCGCGCCCGCCGCCGCGCCGCCGTCGCCCTCGCTGGCCGTGCGCACCCGACACGAGCTGCACTTGGCGGCCGGCGGGGTGGCGGCCAGGCTGTCCGTGCGCGAGCGGCGCACCAGGCCCGTCTGGCTCGGGGGCAGGTTGACCAGGTGGTGGTGGCGGCGCGCGCCGGGGACGCTGATGGGGTGTGTGGAGGACGAGCCCGACGACTGGCTCTTGCTGCGCGGCCGGAACTCGAACAGCTCCTTGAGGGCCTTCATGGCCTCCAGGATGGTCTCGTGGATGTTCTGCGCCACCACCGAGTCGTCCGCCTGCATCCACAGCTCGCCCGGGCCCGTGACGGCCGAGCGGCCCACCTCGATGAAGAAGAAGCTGTCCGAGTGGCCGCAGCGCCGGATGTTCATCAGCTGCAGCGTCACCGACGGCTGCTCGCAGTTGAGCTTCACGAAGCCGATGGTGCGCGCCGACAGGCACAGGCGGTACACGCCCGTCAGGTTCTTGCTCTGGCCCAGGCCCTTGGGCTTCAGGTTCACCTGCCACACCTCGCGGTAGGCGGCCGTGGCTGGCGCCACCAGCCCGTAGCTGTCATCCGCCGCGGCGGCGCCGGCCGAGCCGCCCAGGGCGCCGGGCAGGGAAGCGCTGCAGGACGCGGCGGTGGCGGCGGCCGGGGGCCCGTCGCCCGCGCGGCCCTCGCTGACCAGGTCGGTGAGCGCGCGGTACCAGCCCTCCTGCTCCTGCTCGTTCTCGGCCGCCACCGCGAAGTACTCGTCCTTGGTGTAGAGCGCGATCAGGTACTTGTGCTTGGCGTCGGCGCGCTTGTTGATGTTCAGGCAGCAGTCGAGCGCGATGACCCGCTTCGGGGCGCCCGCCTTGCTCCGCCACTTCTTCTCGCTCTCGTAGTACTCGAGCCGCGGCGGCTGCGGCGCCGGACCCCCGCCCGCCGCCGCCGCCGCCGCCTCGTCGCCGGGCCCGCGCAGCACGAAGAAGCGCTTGTGGCCGTGCTTCTGCTTGCGCAGGTAGCCGCACTTGCGCACGCTGTGGTTGTTGTTGTTGTTGTTGTTGAGGTTGGGGCCGTCGCCGCCCGCCGGCCCGGGGGCCCCGTGCAGCGGCGGGCTCGCCATCGCCGGCGTTTCAGGCCGCGCCGCCCGGCCGGGCGCGGAGGAGCTGGGGGCGCGCGTGGGGGGGGCGGGGGCGCGGGCGGGGGCGGCTCCCTCCCCCCCGCGTTCGTCCGCCGGAGCCCGCGTCCCTCGGGCCCAGAGGTGGGGAAGGCTGGGGGAGGCCCGCGGGGGCCGGCCCCGAGCGGTGGCGCAGCGCCCTCCGCGCTCCCGGGCCCCGGAGGATGCCCGGCGCGGGCGGTGGCCGCCCCCCGGCCCGGCTGCCCGCGGCCGCTGCCTCCCGGGCGAGATCTCTCGGGCGGCGCCTGGGGACTCGCTGGCTGGGCCGAGAGTCGGGGTCCCCGCGCCGAGCCGCGGGGCCGAGCCTAAGGCGCGCGCAGCCGCACGGGTCCCGCCGCTGCGCCGCGCTCCGGGGTGCCGGGGTGCGCCCAGGCACTCGGGGTCCGCGCCGCCACCGGGGCTGCTGCTGCTGCCGCTGCCGCTGACGCTGCTGCCAACGGCGACCCGGGCTCGTCGCGGTCCCCGCCGCACAGTGAGTAACACATCGCGCACCGAGTGACTGAACTAAGAAGAGCAAAACAACATGTGACTCGGCGTTACGCAGGCACACACTGCGCGGCCGCCCCGCCCCGCCGCCCGCATTGGCGCCGCGCCCCCCGACGGACGGAAGGCGCAGCCAATGGGCGCGGGCCGCGGGAGGGGCGGGCCGCGCGCCCCCGCCCCGCCCCCCTTTCTCCCGGGGCTGCGTTTCCCGCCGTCCCCTCCCCCTCCCTCGGAGGCCGGGGCCCGGGCGGGGTGGGGGCCGGCCCGAGCCTCATTAATCAGAGGCTCGTTGTGGATGCCGGCGGAGGAGATGCCACCCAGGGCGGGAAAAGGGGCGCGCGGGAGGGGCGGGGGCCGGCCTCCGCGCGGAGGGCCCTTCCCTCCCGCCTCGGACTCAATTAATTGGGATCGCAGCTTCCGCCGGGGAGGAGGCCGGGGGAGGGGACGCCGCGCGGGGCGGGGGCCGGCGGAGATCAAGGGCCGGGACCGGCGGCCGGGGCTGGGCGCCGGGGACGGGGGTGGCAGCAGCGCCGTTCTTCGGGCCTCGCATCGCTGCCGCCGCCCTAGCGGGGGCCGGGGGAACCCGTGAACTCGGCTGCCCTCGCCTCCCCCGCTCCCTCCATCACGCACTTGGGCGCGCGGATCTGGCGCCCAAACTCGGGGTGGGCGCGCGCCCGGCTGCCGCGGCGGGTGTGCGCCTGGGTGGTTCCCGGGAGCCCGGCCCGCGCCTTGTTTACGAGCATCCCATTAGTCACCGGAGCGCGCCGGGTCGGTGGCCGCTCGGGGCCCTTTCCCAGCAGGAGGGGAGGGGCGCGGGCGGCGCCCCCGACCCCGGCCCGCGCTCCCCTCGGGCGGCTCCCGGGGTTCCCCCTCCCTTCCCGGGGACGCCCTTCCCCCGCACCCAGGTCGCAGGCTCTTCCGGGGCGTCATCAGCGCCATTCACTTGTTGGGAGCCCGGGAAGTTGCCGTCCCCGGCCCGGGATGTGGTCGGAGGAGCGGCAGGACTAGCAGGCGCGCAAGAATGCGGTTTCCATAGCGCCAGGGAGAGGGCGGGCGGGGGGCGCAGCCCGGGCCCGGGTCCCCGCGCCTGGGGCCCTCCCCGCGCGACCCTCGCGGCTCCCAGCGTCCGGGCGCGGGGCGGGAGGCTCCAGACCTGCGCGCCCTTCGCGGGCGGCGACGGCCTCCTCGAAAATGCCCTTGAAGAAGCGCTTCTAGTGTTTTCCAGCTGCAGGGCTTTTGTGGTGGCTTTTGTGACTTTCGAAGTCGATCACAAATAAGCAGCCCTGCAGCCGCGTCGCCTAAATGTCACGGGGGGGGCAGCGCGGGGGGGGGGGGGGAGGGGGCACGTCCCTGAGCGGAGAGCGGCGTGGGCTCCGGGCCCCTGCGGAACCCGAGAAGGCTAACAAAACCAGCCCTTGTCTATTCTGTTCCTCTAATTTGTGTGTCTTCGTGAAATAATTGGAAACAATAATGTTGGTTATTTTCTATTAAGTCCTGGAAGTTTGCCTTTGAACGTCCTCTATAGTTTACAAAGGTCTTTATTTTAAATATAATGAAATCTTAAGTCTAAGGATAATAACAAGATTGTGATTTTTGAAAGGGTAATAAATATTTTCACATATTTGTCCGCATGTGACTTAAGGATTCTGCCAGTTGATCTTCTGTGCCAAAAGAGCCCTATTTACACAAAGATAACAAGGGTTTTAGCCCGAATACAGTTAGTTTCTTGTAGAGTACGGTGAATTTGGAAGGACAGAGCTTGCCTCAAAGACGTGTATTTAAAGTCGATCTTCCATTTTAAGTCATGCTTAGAAAAATAATACCTTTTGGAACGTCGCGTGAAGTGTGTGTGCCTGTGTGTGCGCGCACGCGCGCGCGCGTGTGTGTGTGTGTGTGTGTGATTGTGTGTCTGGCACACCTTCGTAGACTTGGTGGATTTCTATTCTTTTTAGATCTTGTTGTCCTTTCTGTGTTAACAAATGTTGCCTAGCAATATGTCTACTCAGAAAAGAGAGATGACGGGATTCTTGGAATTTGAAAGAAATGTGGCCCAGTTTTGTCTGCTTTGTGATGATTTCCATCTCACTTTGTGAGGGATCCAAATGGGCCTGCCTATATGTCCTGCAACCCTGACTAGCCAAGGGTGATCCTGGGATAACCTCTTCTCAGCCTTGTGGGCTAATGATCTCCTCCGAGAAAGTATCTCTTGCAATTATTTCATTCTTCTCCTTTTGTCTCTGGCCTATCCTACAAAATTAGATTTTCACATATTCTCTGAATCCTTGTTTGCTGTACCCCTCAAACATTAACAAGTGTCATCTGTGGAGTGTTTGTTTTTTTCCTTAGGGCTTTTCTAGTGTTAAATGCCATGTTCAAGTCAAGGTGTTAGAAGCCCTAAGTCGGCACTTGGCACTTTCCCCACGTGCTGCCTCTGTCACCAAGGGAGGAGGGTGACGAGCTCTCACCTACATCAGTGGTATTCTCATACCGGGAAGATCACAAATCTGGAGCAAAACTGCAAACTAATTGTCATTCTCAAGTCCTAGAACCTCTAAATACAAGGGTGGGAGGCACAATTTCCATTCTCACTAAGAAGTCAGCCCGTGAAACAAACAGTAAGGAACTCTGTAATTAGAAGTACCCCTGTCTTCTTCCTCAACGAAGGAGCTCATTGTCTTTCTCCCTTTCTACTGCCAAATAAGCTATTTATTTATTTAAAGCTTGTCCGACACCTTGTGATTTTCCAACTGTTCTCCCGTACTTTTTCAGCAAAAGTCAGCTAATAACATCTGTCAACCAGCTCTCCATGCAGGGCTGGGTGCTGTTTCGCATGGCCTGTTGCCAGCCAGCAGCCTGGGTGAAATTTTTTCTCGTGGTCCAAGATCCTTCGTTGGAAGTTCTCCTTGGTTTTATGGATAACTAAATGGCCGTATCTTTTAGCCAGGAGTGTTTTTTGTTTGTCCTTTCTGTTTTGTTTACATAGAATCCTACACAATGATTCTTTGATTAAAACAAATGTCCTTCCTGGGATCCTTTAATGACCTTTCACAAAGCAGTCAGTTTCATAAAAAGGTAGACATTAAAAATGCATCACATCCATAACACAAATAATAATAATACGAATAAGAGTAAGCATCCTTCTCTTCGCTGGTTCATGGAAGGCAGACCCACCTAGGAGGACAAAAGTAGATAGCATTTAGTGCTTGGGGGGTTTCTGGCTTTTTTTTTCCCCCTTTGTAATTCTTAACCCAGTAGTTTTGACAGTTTTTCCTATCTGGATGAGCTGTATCTAAAAACGGTCTGAGCAGATAGTTAAGTGGAACCCTATGCAAACAGTTACAATAGCTTCGATTTAAAATGTGCTTTATGGGGAAAAAAACAAAATAACATAACATAAAATATGCTTTAGGAAGAGGTATAGATTTGAACCTCAGAGCCTTATGTCAGAAGACTTAGTCTTTTTTTTTTTTTTAAGATTTTTATTTATTTATTTGACAGAGATTACAAGTACGCAGAGAGGCAGGCAGAGAGAGAGGAGGAAGCAGGCTCCCTATGGAGCAGAGAGCCCGATGTGGGACTCGATCCCAGGACCCTAGGATCATGACCTGAGCCGAAGGCAGAGGCTTTAACCCACTGAGCCACCCAGGCATCCCCCTAGTTAGTCTTTCAAAAAAGGGACAGCATTTTATCACAGTTTGCTTTGTTAAATAATGTATTTCAGTAGCTCATTTAATACAGTTCTCTTTCTCTGATGAATGAGCCATGCAAAGACAGCCTTTTTCCTCATCTAGAATTCATAAGAGGACTTCCTGTACTTTCATAGTTGTTGTGTTCTCTTTTTTTTCCCACCAATATATTTGCTAATATGTTTCAACTGAAATTTCACAAGAATTTTGTAACATGCTAATTGTGTGCAACAGAATGATTGACATGAGAGAATGTAAGTACTGTTTGGATAGCTTACTATCTATGCATGGCATTCCAAATGTCTGAGGAATCAGGGTTTGTTAATAGATCAGATTGGTTCCTTGGAAATTATAAAGGCTTCCCACTTAGGCGTTTATGTTGCTCATTCATTAAGAATACGTACATCTTTCTTAAATATTCATTAGGGAGGAGGGATTTTCTGAAAGAGGGATTTTCTAAAATAAATGACTTTCATGGGCGTATTTGGTGGAGCAGACTACTGTAACTTTTAATATAACTTAAAAATAAGAATTCTTCTGAAAAATGTATGCACTGAATTAATGCTCTTTAGGAAAACACTCAGTTATGTTGTAGGAACAAGCACAGCTCACCCAATACCGAAAACATTTTCATTTTAAATATAATTATGTTGAAGAAATTTAAACATATAAACCACCAATTACAAAGTGACTATAGTTAGTGACTTAACATTTTTATCAGTTCAGCTCTGGATGTTGTTGTGTTAGAATTTTGAGAATATGTTTCTAAATTGAAAAAAAAACAACCACCTTTTTTTCCTCGTGGACTTTCCATGATCAAAATAAAAATTTTACATTAATGACTGTATAACATTACTGTACCGTGAAAAAAAAGGGGCGTTCCTTCTTAGAATATCCCTCTTGGCATACTTGGCCCTGTAGCCTAACACACTCACATTTTGCATGACCAGACTGGTGCCCTGGGTAGTGCTGGCTGCCAGTGTCCGAGCTGCTGGGTCAAACGTTGTTTGTTTGTTGCTGTTGTGGCTTTCTGTCAGAGCAGAGCACAATTGTCTGCTTCTCAATCTGTAGATCATGAGCAGATGACATAAAAGAAAAAAAAATCTCTAAAATGACACAGCTCTATTTTCTAGGAGGGAGGCGGAAGGAGCAGTGAGGAGCGCTGTGTGTCCTTGAACAGAGCAAATGTTAGGAAGCAGAGATCAGCCTGCGTTCAGTTGATCCGACTGCTTGCTCTCCAGCGAGCTTTTGCCCTGTTTGTAAACCGCTCGGGAGGTAAGTAGGACACGAGCCACCCTGCTTTCTGCCAGATGCTCCGGGGTTTTGTGGAACTGGATTGTAGTCAGAAACCTTCTACTTTTCTGCAGTTCACGTGCTGTTTCTAGGCTCGCCTTTGAGTCTGTTTTCTAGAGTTGTTTTGAAATCCAACCTAAAGATAACAGCGAAATGTGACCCGGTCTTGTGAATGGTGCCACCAACTGGCAACGCTTTTTCCTAAGGCAGAGCAGGCTTTTTTGCAAGACGTTGCAGTCAGAGTAGGGCCAGAAAGTTGGTTACAACCTAACATCCATTTGCTTTGCACCAATCTTTAAATAAGCTGCTAGAAACAATGAGAGAGAAAACAAAGAAATACCGGCAGTGAGCCACCCGGGGCGTTATCAGGGGACAAACGAAAGGCTCCATTCAGTTGAAAAACTTATTTTTTTATGCCTGGGGAAGTATCAAGCTAATACATTCAAATTTAAAATCCATTTCATATCTCAATTTGCATATGTATTTACAAGAACAGTCAGTGGATAAAAAATGAACATCAGTGTTCTTTTAAGAGCTTAGAAAGCCACCTAGCCAGCAAAGTTAAAACAAACAAGGATCTAAACTCAGGACTATTTTGGAGTACACCTGAGTTTACAATCAAGATTTGCTTGTCTTGCAAGCAAACTTTTTTTTTTATCATATTTCTTCACTACATTGACCTACCAGTCTCAAATTTTTTGAGAATAAATGCTGGTCATCTTCAAGGATATTGAAAAGCAAAATTTGAAAAAGCATGGGTGGGAAAGAAAATATATCTTAAAAGCTAAGAATAACAAAAACACTTAAACTATAAACAATAAATGGCAGTTAATAAATGTCCAATGTGGCTATTTTTTTTAATTTTATTTTTTTAAAGATTTTTATTTATTTATTTGACAGACAGATCACAATAGGCAGAGAGGCAGGCAGAGAGAGAGGAGGAAGCAGGCTCCCTGCTGAGCAGAGAGCCTGATGCGGGGCTCGATCCCAGGACCCTGGGATCATGACCTGAGCTGAAGGCAGAGGCTTTAACCCACTGAGCCACCCAGGCGCCCCCCAATGTGGCTATTTTTTACTGAAATAATTTGAACTTATGCACTTGACTTATTTATCAACTCTAAATGTATAAATTACATCTTCTTTTTAATTGTTCTAATTCGTCCTCAGGCAGTGCAAATAATAGAGATGCTCAAGTTAGTAATGCCACTTCGAGGTAAGTTCTCTGTCTAAATAGAGCGAGATCAGAAGACTCAATTTCTTTGCCACCAAGCGTGTCTTCCAAGTACATTTACCTGTGGATGAAAAAAATGCCGATATGGAAAAAGCAATATTATAACTGGTAAGGGCAGCTTACCAGTATATGCATGTATGTTACGCTATTTGATTCTTACCGGCTTATGGGACAAGTGAAATATATGTAATTATCCCATGATGCTGACACCGTGTAAAGACATGATTCCAGCGCAAGTGGGAATGGAACCTCAGTCTTTCGATCCCACTCACGTGTGCTATGTGCCCACGTACGATTGTAAGAACGATTAACTGCTCACGTAGTTACTATACTTTTTCCTTGTCTAGAACACTTAAGAGCAAACGATAATCGACTGAACCGGCCTGAGGAAATACGAGTTAGCGAGGTTTGCAAGAAAATAACAACCATGCTCTTAGGGCCTTTCCTGCTGGCTGTTGAGTGTTGGGTGGAAAGGTCGGTTCAAATGAGCTCGTTCCAAGAATAACCACTTTGAGTGTAAATACCGGCCAGAATTTCACCTTTGCTGGTTCTTTATTAAGATTTCAGTCTCTCGTCTTGCTAAAACATGGAAAAAATGAGAATTCTATATAAAAGTTGTCTTAAAATTACATTTTATACTGCGAGAATGCCTTTTTACGTGGTAAATAGAAAAACTAAAAAGCTGTATTTATCACTGCTACTGAAAAGCAAACAGAAAATGAAGTATATTGCTATTTTGAGAGCTGATGTTTTTCTGTTTTTATTTTGGTAAACTTGTACCTGATTTTAACATTTCTACACGCCGAGAGTGTATTACAATTTCAACATGGCACCCATACCCTTTCTAGGATGAATTAAAAAGGAAATCAATATGCTTGTAGCCATTTGGCCCCATTGATTAAAGTCACACTGTTTTTTAATTATAGAATAATAGGAAAGGAGGGATATCCTTTACTACTCAGGTGAATTTGTATCTTCCTCAGTCCAAAATATAAAAATCACTAAACATATGTTCAGTATTTGTTAAGCTTCAAATGTATTTTAGGAATTATCTAGAATGTAAGTCTTTGCCCTTTTGGTTTTCTATCTAAATAATAAGGCATTATTTCCTTAAATGATTAATGTTCAAGAAGTTTCTTTTTTTCTCTACCTTTTATTTGATATTGTCTCATAATTTGGAAACAAAAATTATTTTTTGTTATTATGACCATCATCTGGCATGTTCTTAATTTTCTTAACAGTTGATCATAATTCCTAATATTGCTATTTTAGCCTCTTCTTGCCAATAATATATGGCAGAGAAAGTGATTTTCATCTCTGAGCACAAAGGTTTTACAAACCATCTCCCACCACATCACATTACATGTTCAGAAAAATTGTAGGACAAGGAGGGATGAAAAAAAAAAAAGAACTGAATTTCAGCTTGCTAAGTAGCAGCATTGTCCGATTATGATTTTGTTTGCACCACAAGAAAGAAAGGAGATACACGAGAAGGAGTACAAGGTACATTGAGGCGACTTCAAAATGAATCTCTTTTAAGGTGTCTTGATTTGTTGTGCTTGATGTTGGGCGCTGAGTAGTTAACATGGAAATTAACCATGTGCTGTTGAATCTCACTGCTGTTCCATTGGTTCTTCTCTTCCTTTTACATTCTTTTTTTAATTATTATTATTTTTTTTTTTTAGTAAACACTCTTGGGCGAACTTGTCCCATTTTTTTTTTAAAGGCTTTATTTATTAGAGAGATGGAGAGAGATCACAAGTAGACAGCAGCAGGCAGAGGGAAAGGGAGAAGCAGGCTCCCCACTGAGCAGAGACTCCGATGTAGGGCTCAATCCCACGACCCTGGGATCACGACCTGAGCCAAAGGCACCTGCTTAACTGACTGAGCCACCCAGGCGCCCCTTCCCTTTACATTCTTAATCCAGTTCCCTTTTCTGCCTCCTGAATGGTGTTTGCAATCTGCAGCTAATTCCATAGGGGGATAAGCCCTTTTTTTGGTCTCCCAGCTTTCTTTACTGGATGGTGTTCCTAGTCATGACTGGATTACAGTTTCAGACATGACAATGCATCATTAAAACATTTTAGTGATAATAACCAAGTGCCCATTTTACAACTAAGGCACATTCATTTAAAATAGATTAAGGGCACTTATACCCAGAGCCCGCCTTCCAAGTTACCTGCTGAACCCTTCCGAGGGAATGAAACTAGTAAATACAGTCTCCAAATTTTGTTTCATGGAAATCAGTTTTAATTAGACAAACATGACTAATTCTATTTAGTCCATTGTTAGGTTAATTTTTAAAAGGCCCGTGTGCTGAGCCCGCCCCAGGCTCCAGGCGAAGGAGCTGTTTGCACAGTGTGGAATGATGTGGGATACATGGTTTCTGGTTATGTTATCTGGTGATAAATCTCTAATAACCAATGAAATATTTGATTCTGGAAAATTTATCAATATTTTTCAGTATTCACTTTGTGCTAGACACTGTGTGGGGTCCTCTGGGGACAAAAATGCAAACCCCCAACAACGCAAACCTACAGTCACCACCCAGTGGGCCCTGCTGGGAGGGACGGTCTTCCCAGGCTCACTCCTGCTCCGACGCCTTCTGCTGGGTTCGTGAATGACTGGTAAACAGTGGCCACCCTTCACTTAAGCCTCTCTAGGGACAGGTTTGCAGACAACTACCCCAACAGAGAAAGCGACAGCTCCCTCCCGGACAAACGGACAAACGGCAAACTTGCTTATCTCAGGCTACAAAGGAGGTGCGCTCTCCAAGCCCCCGAGAGTCAGCTGGGACAACCTCCCACAGAAGCAGGTGCACTGGGTCTCTCCAGGCCACCCCCCCTGGGGCTCGGGTGGAGTAGAAGCAAGGTCCACCCCGAGTCTCGGAGCCAAGATGTTCACGTCCTTGCCTGGTGCACGTGTCACGAGGCAGGCTAACCGATGAGCCGGTAAGGAGATGGAATGAAGTTTCCAGCCCTGGCAGCGCCCTCAGGAAGCTCACAGTCCGCCGGGAAGAAGGGGACGTGTATGCAAATAGCCGAATCGGAGGGCCCGTCGTGCCCCGTCCACAGCTAGAGCGACCGCCCGGGGGATGAGGGGGGACCTGGTGCATTTCCCAAGTGGGCGCTACACTTCACCAGGGTAGAAGACAACTTGTCACTGAACAGGGCTGGCATACCGGGACGTACATATGAAGACTCCTTGAGCTTGCATGTCCGTCTGCTTTCACCGAAACGTCAGTTGAACCACAGATTTCAATATTAAAACACGAAACCATAGAGTTTAAGAGAAAATCAAAGAAATTTGGATGAATTTGACTTCCTAAACCAGAATTCTGTGAGGGGAGGTAATCACAGCTGTATCACAGGTAATGCTTTAGTTCTGTCTTTAGTCAGTACCTGAGGGGTCCCATAAGACCACAATCAAGAATCCAGAAATGGGCAACGGGTCTGAACACAAATGTCACGATAAACAAATAAGCAGCAGAAAGTCTGGAAAATACCGACGCCTGCTTAACCTTTCCCGTAATAAGATAAATGCAAATTAAAACCACAAAGTGGTACAATCATTCACCTATCAGATTGGCTCAGACTAAGAAGTTTGATAGCACAGCGTGTTTGCCAGAATGTCGGGAGGGGTTCCCACAGCGGGCTGCAGGGGCACCAACAGAAGCGCGTGCGCCCAGCCCTTTCGCCGAATCTACCCGAATGGCAAATGCCCACGGTCCTTGACCCACGGTTTAGCTTCTAGGAATTACTCGTGCATACACGAGGCGATTTCTCTACAAGGGTGTTGATCGCATTAATGACTGGACCAGAAAGAAATACGGCTGTGTGAAATCACATGTACGTATGCAGGTGTATTTGTTGCAGGCTCGCCTGGGATACCAAAAAACTTGGAAGCAAGTTGAACACCAACAATTTGGGACTGATCAAACGTCTGTTCCTCTATGTATCTAGCCATCGATATTAGTTCGCAAGGAAATAGACAGATGGTGTCCCTAATCAAGACTGGATTATAATTTTAAATATAATCATAATGAAAACATTTTAATGATGAGAACCAAGTGCCCATTTCATAAACAGGGCACATCCGCATAAAACCTAGCAGGTATAAGGGTAGTATTAATGCATACCAGAATGTTCTGCGACGGGAACGGTGCAGCTCTATCTACACTGACCACAGTCCCATTGGAGAATACACTGCAAGGTGGGATAGACGTCACAGAACAGTGTGTTTAATGGAATGCTGCTATTTTTATAAAAAGGAAATGTGTGTGTACACACACAGACGCTCTGGAACCATACTCTCAAGGCTGGTGACAGTGCAGACCTGGGTTGGGGGGGGGGGAAGTGGGGTGAGGACCCCCATTGTACCAAATGACTTTTGGGGTTTTCTGGATTTTGTAACACAAGAACCTATTAAATAGTCAAAGACGTGAAAATAATTTTAGCTCTAATGAATGGCTCAGTTGCCCTTGGGATGGTTCGGGTGTGCGGAAAGAGGGGGGAGTCAGAAATGGCTCCTGGAAAGTCTTGCATGGTGACTGGGACCCGCAGTGCCCTCTCCTGAGAGAAGGTCGGGGAGGGAGCATGGAGTGAATGATTCTAGACACGAGGGGTGGGACAGAGCTGTCAGCCGCCCCAGGGAAGAGGTCAGCAGACCTTCAGACGGACAGGTTTGGACAGGGGATCAGTTTGGGGGGCCGGGGCCCAGAGCTGCAGTTAACTGGGTGCCGGGCTGGGAGGGTGAGTGAGAGGCGGTCACAGCTGCCCAGACCACGCTAGCACTGACAGGCGATGGGAGAAGAACCCACTGAGGGTCCTGGGCAGGAGCAGCCTTTGAAGTGGGAGGAAACCACTGGGGGAGGAGTCCCGACAGTGAGCAGAGGGGAGTGTGGCGGCAGCCCACAGCTGCAGTGTTGAAGCACAGCCAGGGACAATGGTGGGGAATCCTCCCGTGAAGTGGGGCTTGACCTCCACGGCAAGAGTGCTTCCCCCTGGGCATCAGCGGGGATGAGGAGGTTGGAACGCAGCCCAGAGGCACATGGAAGACTGGCCAGGGTCCCTGTGGAGGAAATGCCATGGGTGCGGCACTTCCCTTCCCTGTGCCGGCAAAGCCCTGGGGGTCACCAGGGACACCAGGAGCCAGAGAGCTGAGTTGGAGAACACGCCGGTCCTGGGGGCAAAGGGCAGCAGCGTCCTCAGGATGGAACTGGGGTCCCCACAGGACACAGACTCAGGTGTACAGTGGAATGACACGTAGAAGAATGTACTAGAAGTGTTTGGGAAACAAAGAAGGAAAACGGGGCTGGTTGAAAGGCACGGACCGCTTAGCGCAAGCGTGTGGGAGCAGGTGTCTGGCAGGAGGGGCTTTGCTGTGGGCGGGAGCCTGATGCCCATGGCAGGTTGGGTTTAACAGCGGCTGTGAAGGTGGCCACTGAGCTGGGGCCAGCCCTCATAAAGGCCAGAGCGCTCGAGACCCCTTCCCTCAGTGTTGCTTGTGTTGGCATCCACAGTTGGTGACCAGAGAGGCTCCAGCCAGGGGGTCCCTTGTGTGGGACAGGGACAGGGACAAGGAGAGATCTACATGTGCCCCTAATCACTCTGGGGGAGTCCCTGGCATGGAGCTTCTGGGGGCCTCAGACATGTCCGGACACGGGGTCCCCACCATTCCTTTCAATCTCACGGTTCTGCTTTGTTGTAAATCGTAGAACCCCCATTCCCAACTTTCCCCCAAAGTGTCGTCTTGCTCTCTTCTGCTTTTGCATTTTTGGAACACGGATCAGAATCCCTTTCCTTGACTCTCAAGCTGACAGCTTGTTAGAACTTGCTCACATAGTACCGGGGGTAGATGCGACTTGTTTATGCAGCAGCTCCTAGTGAGAGCTCAGGCCAAGAATTTCCAGACGTTGTGCCATTAGCCGACCGTCAGGTGCCACTGACCACGCGGGACGAGCATTGACGTCATTCTGGAACAGACAGAAACCGTGCCCGACCTTTCCTCCCATCCTCGGTGCTGCAGGCTGGCGGGCTCTCCTCACGGCCCAGCCTGAAAGAACTCGCTTCACGGCCCTTGAACCCACCTGGGCTTTTGCTGACTTGACCCACTTTCTTAAGGAACCCACCCCCTTGCAGGTGCTCCATCCGTTCTCGTCAGGATTGTTCTTCTACCTTCCGGATTGTGCTTGTATACTTTGTCCTCTAATTGGACATTCTTGCAATTACAGAAAAACTCAAATAAAGCGATCTATTAAGCTTTTTCAATGATAAAGGGCCTGCACGTTGTAAATAGTCAATAAACGTGTGTTGTTACTATTTTGTGTTCTGTGTCATAACTTCTGTGCACCACAAGCATGGAGACCTCGGGGCCCTTCTGTTCAGGGAGTGGGGGCCGATGCCCGAGGATATACAGAGCCGTGTTTCTTGAGGTTGAGCTGTGGGAATTCCAGAGGGTACAGCAAATGAGTGGGAAGGGAGGGCAGAAGTGGGTGTTGGGTGCAGGGAGAGACGGGGTACAGGGGAGAAAGAAGGGACCCAGGAAACCGACACTGTGAGTGTGACCATGAGTTACAGAGCTCTGAGCTGTACAGGAGTTCACTGCCCTCAAGGTTTCTAGAAGAATCCATCCTCATACCTCCTGGGAAAGGGACGGAGTGAGGTAGGGAAATTGAGGTCTTCTGTGGGGGGGGAGTCAAACAAGGTTGACACCTAAAAAAATGACTCTTCTTTGTGCCAAGTTGTGCCTGGAAGAATATATATGAAGCGGATACATAGTATAAACTAGTAGATATTTAGTAACTATTTCTATATTTAATTCTAGAAAAGCAATGGTTTGTTTTCTAACCATGGCTAGAGGCAAAAAATGAGTGAAGCCAATCAGAAAAAGCTACAGGTTTCTAGGGAGAAAAAAAATCATTTTGGCAGGAAAGTGGATTAATGTATAAAATCTTAGTCATTTCTCCTGTGCTAGTATGGTAATGTAGAACTTGTTTATTCTGATTTTTAACTGCAGAAACCTATCGGGATAAAGCGTGTGTCTTCTTTACGTTTTTATTCATTTTCCAGTTACTGAATGTGAGTGTGTACTTTGTAGATCTCGAGGGAAATCTGCGATCTGGGGGTGAACCGGAAGGGAGAGGCTCACTCGCGCTCTCTGTACTGAAGTAGACGGGTCCCCAAGTCTCTGTAGCTCAGAGCAAACACAGCTTTCTTATTCTGAAATCTACTTTCCAAGATGCATCCTTGGTAAAAATTGTACCATCCTGGTAAGTGACCATAGCAGTCGGGGAAGGGCCCACATGCGGGCCTCCGGGTGGGGGAGGGGTGGGCAGCTCGCCACACCTGCCTTTCGGTGTTGCTGTGACCTTGAACCTGCTCTAAAACAATAAGCTTCAAAATGTTCCCAAAAACCTACCATGAGATAGTATGAAAGGAAATAATTTAATGTCACTCTTTTGTCTGACGTGAGTTTTATTTCACAAAATCTGCCCCAATTGAAGCATGTCACCTCGGCGAGAGGACCCAAGGAACTTCATGGTTAAACTGTAGAAGACACCCCAACGTGTAGCATTTATTCCAAAAGATGTTCCTATTTCCAAAAGCAGAAGAGTAGGAGAGCAGAAGAGAAGGATGGAGAACGCGAAGGAAAAAGGGCAAGGCAAGGAAGAACGCGCTGAACGCTGGAGGAGAGAGAAACGCATGTGCCTGGAATCCCACCTGGTGAAAAGAGATTGAAAACCTGAGACGCCTTCTGCCCGCGGGTGGTTTCCTGCAGGCGGGCGCGGGGCTGAGCGTTCACTGGCATCAGGTGGGATCCACTCGAAAAGAAGGTGTAACACTCGTGCTTTAAAAGTGTCGGAGTGAACGCTGGAATTTGATTGCCTGGAGAGGCTTTTAACCCCCCACCACATAATCATTTCATAACACACGTACATTTCTCCTCCCCCCCGCTCTCCCACGTCGGCTCGCGGCACCCGCGGCTTCCCAGGCATCTCCCAAGCCCGTGTCCCTTCTCCGTCTCACAGATGCTCGAAGAGACTGGCAACGATTCCAGTGGCGGTGTTAAATGCCACATATATATTCCGATTATTGGAGTCATCATCGCTTATTGTAGAACATTTTTAGACTCCAGGAAAAGTGAAGAGAAGAAAATTTAAACGCGTTATCATTGTACCACCCAGGGAGCACCATTGCTAATATTGTTGGATGTGTGGCCATCACTAAGTGTATCTAAAAGATTATATATATATATATATATCTTTTATATATAAATCTTTTATATATAATCTTTTATATAAAAGATATAAAAATATACGTATTATAGACAGATATAGAACTCCACAAATAGTAGATATGTTATGGTGCAAAGTGGAAACCGTAGTGCCTAGGCAGACTTTAGTCCTCTTGCAAAATTTGAAATGTCTCCAGTGTCTTGAACTATCAATTTTTAAGCGTACCATTCCTCTGCGCAAATGCACCGTGACTCATTCAACTACCATCTTATGCTTGCCTGTTTTTGTTGTTTCTAATCTCTTACTGTTAAACACTGAGCTGCGGTGACTAAACATAATTTTGTGGTGTTCCTTATCTTGGCAAGTGGGTCTCGACACTTCAGCTACTCCGGCTGGAGATGTACGAGCGGTTCTCACGGTGCTCGCTCCCAGCCCGTCCAGGGCCAGGGCCCGTCTACTTGCACACAAAATATCCTGCAGACATGTTACCTTTTTCCACCACCACCCACCCCCGTGTGCGTGCCTGGGTCTCGGTTTTCTGAGTTCCTCACTGGTCGAGTAATCACAGGGCACGGCACTGGTTATCTCTTACTTGTCACACTTACAAAGTAGATCCTGTTTTCCTCTTCCAACTTTTCTCACACGTTTTTGATGGGATTTTGTTTTGTTTACCTTAAGAAACAGGTTTTTTTAAAAACATTATGCAACATAGTACACACATGCAAAAGGACGTTTAACATATATGCCAATTATAAGTCATGGGACATCAATGTACTCAGTTCCAACCCTAACTAAGAGAGCAGATTCAATATTTGGAAGTCCAGAGACTGGCCTTACCACCATTCTAAATTGGGTTTTATCATTCTTTTACTGTCGTTATGATTTGTCTTTATGATATGTCGTAAGCCTAAATAGTAAATATCTGCATTGTGCTTATATTCAAGCATTCTAGAAACATCATCACACTATTTGCAGTCTTCTGTCACTTGCTTTTTTTTTTAAGCAATGTTCTATATCTTGAGATGTAATTCATATTGCCTAAAAATGTACCATTCAGAGGTTTTTAGCATGATCACAAGGTTGTGAAACAATCACTATTGTCTAAACCTGGAACATGTTCATGACCTTGAAGAGAAACCTCGTGCCCACAAAGACTCCCCTGACGCCCCTTCCCTGAGCCAAGCCAACCAGTGATCCTTCCGTCTCTCATCAATAAGATGTCCTTGAGTCATCTAACTTGGCCAGTGTAGCCATAATTCATTCATTTTAACGGTGACACATGTCTAATAATGTTTCATTTCTGCCGGTGGCCGTTTTGACTATTTATAATTTTTTTGAAATTTTTATTTTAGAATTACTTGCTTTAAAAAAAATGTAAGTTCAACAACTAAGTGATTCTTAGCCATTAAAGCACCGTTTAGCAATCACTCGCACATGCACACATATTCTGACACACATTGCTCTGGACACAGGAATGGAATTTCTTTTTTTTTTTTTTAAGTTTTTCTTTCTTTATTCGACAGAGATCACAAGTAGGCAGAGAGGTGGGTGGTGGGGAAGCAGGCTCCCCGCTGAGCAGAGAGCCCGATGCGGGACTCAATCCCAGGACCCTGAGATCATGACCTGAGTCGAAGGCAAGGGCTTAACCCACTGAGACACCCAGATGCCCCAGGAATGGAATTTCTATTCTTAATTCTGCCCATTCTTAATTGTAACACATATTTAACAATTATTTTCCCAAGTAAGTATGCAATAAAAAATTCCACTAGCAAGGTATCGTTGACTCTAAGTTTTCCTGCACGCAGGGATGCAAATGGCATCTCGTGACTGGACTTTGTGTTTCCTCGGTCACCCCCGATGCAGAGCAGTTCTTGGGAGGGTGGTGGGCCGTTTGCCGTTCCTCCTCCGTGAACTGGGGATCAAGATGGCGCTCATGTCAGCCTCCGGGTTGTTGGTCTTTCCTCCCTGGTTTGTAGGTTTCCTCCGTTCACTGATCCCTTGCAAAAATGGATTTTCATGATTTGTTCCCGTCTCCTCATTTTCTTTATGTTGTCTTCTGAACGAGCAGAAATTCTAAACTCTCACGGAGTCAAATTTATCAAACTTCCTTTTTGGTTTTGTGCTTTGCTTTTTTAAAAAATTCCCTACTGTAAAATTCACAAGCATTCCTTCCTTCTTTCTTTTCCTTTTTCATGTTGACATTTATTCACCTGCTTATGTATGGATGTGATAGAGGCTCAGTTCCGTTTTTCTTACCCTTTTGGAGGCATGTTTTGAATATTTGGCTTTCCCCCACTGCTTGAATGAGCCAAATCTTGTTCGCATGGATAGACGTGCTCGCCTCTCTTCCTCTGTTCTATTTACCTTGTCAATGTCACGCCATTGCAGTAGTCTCTTCTCTTAACACATCTCACTGTCTGGTGAAACATTTACTTCTCCTTCCTCTACAGGAACATGTGAATGCTTGTAACCCTACTCCCTACACATTTTAGAATCAGCTTGACAAGCTTAATGAACCACCTTGTTAAAATTTAGGGAAGTTTGGGAAGATTGGACATCTTTAATACACTGAGTGCTTCCATCCATGACTACGGCGTCTCTCCCAATCTATTCAGGGGAGTTGAAAATGTTTTTTAATAAAGTTCTTTAATTTTTCCTGTAGATATCTTAAACATACTTGGTTACATTTATTCCTAACACCTTGTATATTTTGTTGCTATTGTAAATAGCATCTGTATATAAAAATTCCGTTTTTCTCTTCATTGCTTGGGTATAGAAATCAAATTGATTTTTAATCCGTTATCTCATATCCAGTAATTGTGTTAAAAACCTTGTTATCAATCTGAATAACTCGGAGAGGGTTAAAGGGAAATTCTTTGTAGATAATGTTCAAGTTGTGGGAATTTTGTGTTTTCCTTTCAAATTTTCATTCCCTCTATTTTTAACTCGTACTGAATTCTCTAGAACAAACAGTATGTGGTACCAGGACAACATTGTCTTAATGATCTTTGAAAAGGAACATTTTAAGTTCTACCATTTGGTACCATGCTTTCTCAAAGACTTTGGTAGATCCCATTTAAATCCCACTACGCTCATGGTTTTAAGCTGACAGGACGGGAACATTTATCAAATATTTTTGGGCATCTATTGCCGTGATCTTTGGATCTTCTGGTTTAATCTACTCCTATGGCAAACTGCACTAATTGATTTTCAAATGTTAGACCAAATTTCTGTTTCTGGAATGAATTTAACCTTGTCATTCTTTCACTTTGGGCCCCCCTGAACACAGACTTGGACATAAGGTCTCTCTCTGCGTCTGACAATCCCAGCTTCTGACTTTGTGTCTGTGTGTGTCCGAGTCATCGCCTGTTTGCTGTCGGTCTCTGTGTCTGAACTTCTCCCTTTGAAGGACAGATAATTTCTCATGTTCATCCTCTTGCTCAGTGTGGCTCTTGGAGTTTCTTGCTGCAGGAGGAGGTCCAGCCAGAGTCTAGCCTTCCAAGAGCCCTAGCTATTTTCTTCTGCTTCTGTGTGGATTTTAAAACCAAAGCACAAGGTTTGGGGACACAGGCATTGGCCTCCAGTGAGCCATTACTCATAGCTGGCTCACCACTAGGTTCCTGCGCCATTTTGTTTTATCCCTTGAGGATTTCTCTTACTTTCCTACAAAGCTGTTATGAACTTTAAAGATGTGGTTTTTATTTGATATCTTATAAGTATTTTACAGCAGAAAATTTTCAAGGTATCAAGTCCATAAGTTTGCCCAAAAGGGACAACCGAAGGCTTTCAAATGCTTTCATTCAATCTAGAGAACTTTCTTGTGGTTTATCTTTTTGTTTTTATACCTAAAAGAACTTACAACTATTTTTAACACATACACTTTCAGCGGCATTTGATTGACTACTGTATCATACCAATAGATACCAATACTAAATAAAATACATTTGGACAATATTACTTAACATTTTAAAGATATTGAACCCTACAGGGAAGAGTTATTTCTTGAGGACGTTGTATATGAATGGAAACTTACTTGCAACATAAATTATAATGTGTAATATAGGAAGACAAAGGTAGAACAGAAGTCTTCATTCCCTTACAGATTTAAGCGAGGTGATTCCCTAGAATGAGCTGGCCAAGAACCTTGCTTTGAGCACCTCCTTTTACCAGTTCCTTCTGGTTGGTGGGGGCCACATGAAACCTCGGGGCCATTGTACCTTCTGAACACTGGTCCCTGGATTGGGGCAAAGTGGTGGTCTCGCGGCGGTTGGCCTTCCCGAACATCAGTTACTCCCGATGAAATGAGAACCGCGATGGTAGGGGCCGTGCAGTGGACAGAGAGGGTAACCCACGTGCAATGACTACAAAGGGTTTTCCTACCGCGGCCCACGTCCTTGAAGAACCCACAGAACTGCTACAAAGCCTGCCAGATCTTTGTCTCTGCCTCAACTCCGTGAAGAACTTCAAGTGACGAAATCAAGTCACGCCAACAGCCTGGTTCAAGCCAAGGGCACGGGCAGTAAAGTAGGGTCGCCCCAGTTTCCTGCTCTCCTTTTCATCTCACCGCGAGCTTCGAAGCCGGGTTTCTTCCCATTCTCTCTCTCCTGGGTGCCAAGAACAATTTCCTAGCTCAGCGCAACAGGAGATTGAAGAGAGAATAGCGGGAACAGAACCTACCCGATGCTTTGCTCTGATTCTCCCACGAGCTGAAGAATAATGTCTAGCCATTTGCTGTGTTTGGTCTGACGCTTTAAAAAAAAAAATTTTATTGTGTGATGTTAGTCACCATACAGTACATCATTAGCTTTTGATGTAGTGTCCCATGATTCACTGTTTACATGTAACGCCCAGTGCTCCATGCAACCCGTGTCCTCCTTAATACCCACCACCAGGCTCACCCATCCCCCCACCCCCAACACTCCAAAACCCTCAGTTTGTTTCTCAGAGTCCACAGTCTCTCATGGTTCATTTCCCCTCCGATTTCCCCCAACTGCGTTCTCCTCTCCATCTCCCCATGTCCTCCACGTTATTCTTTATGCTCCACAAGTAAGTGAAACCATATGATAATTGACTCTCTCTGCTTGACTTATTTCACTCAGCATAATCTCTTCCAGTCCCGTCCATGTTGCTACAAAAGTTGGGTATTCATCCTTTCTGATGGAGGCATCATACTCCATAGTGTATATGGACCACACCTTCCTTATCCATTCGGCCGTTGAAGGGCATCTTGGTTCTTTCCACAGTCCAGCGATTGTGGCCATTGCTGCTGTGAACACTGGGGTGCATGTGGTCTGATACTATCTTGTGTGTCTTGTAAGGACTTTAATTTGTCTGTTGATACTGACCGTATCTCTGTCCATCTCTTCCTAACTCCCCAGCAGGTGCGACCCACAAGCACTGCTCACCTAGCTCAACCCAATGAACCCACAGCAGGCTTCACCGCCTGGGGAGCAGCAAGAGGCTTCCCTATGTCGAGTGCAGGTGGCATGACCACCTCCCCCTGTTTCCCAGGCCAGCCCCACCCCGAATACCACCCCGGGTCGTCCACAGTGGTGCTTCTCCAGTTCTGTGGCTTAAAGGCTCTGCAGCCCCCTCCGCACGGGCCGGATGGCTGCTCCTGCTCGGGAGTGGGGTGGATGGACGGTGGGGCCCCGCAGAGCACCTGCTGTCCCTGGTCTTTCTTGCCCTGTGAGGCTGCCCCGTGAGGTGCTACATGTACGTTATTGTTTCTATCTTGCATTATTCCCGAGGGATGGATTCCTGAACGTAAAAATACATTCAAAGGGACTAAATGTTTTAAAGTTTTGTGTGACCAGTACCGAGCTGCTTCCTGGAGAAGCCGTCCCCGGTATCTTAGCAGAAGGGCTCTCTGCTTTCTCTCCAAGTCTCAGAGTTCAGACGGCAAAATATCTGTGCCCTGCGCTGTGTGAGAAGTGACGTCCCATATTTTCATTTGCTCTCTTTTGATGACTGGTAAGGTTAGGATGTTTTCATGTTCATTAAACACACGTCTTTTATCTTTTTATAAAAAACAGTTTTGTGAACTCTTCTGTTGGGTTGCTAATGTTTTTCTCACCAAATTTTATGTGAACTCTATGGACAGTAAGGTCATTAACCCTTTATGGTGTACTTGTTATGAATATTGTTCTGAAATAACATGTGAGTTGTAATTTAGTTCGTGATGTGTCTCAATCTTCAGCGGTTTAAAATTGCCCTGTGCCCAAACATTTTCTCTGTTCTCCATTGTGGTTTATTTAATAAATGTTCACTTTTAGGAATTCTTTCCTTGCCCAGACAGAAGTATTGCTTATGTTTTCTTATACTGTACTGCGGACCACATTATGGTTTTATTTATTTATTTATTTATTTGATGCTTTCGTTTTGGTAAATGGCATGAATAAAAATAAAATTGGCATTTATCCATATGCAAGTACTAGTTCCCAAGACTGCATCTTTAATGATCTGTCTATTCCCTGGTGATTTCTGTAGTTTCTTTCTTTTTCTACCGCAAATTATATTTTGATGAACTCTGTTGTCTACAAAGTTGTAATTATTTGAATTCTTCTATAGGCTTGGGTAAACACCCAGTGTGAGTCGGCACTTAATTCCACCAAAACGTAGGCACAGGAACATTCCTGGCGGCTCTTTTAATAGCGAAGGCAAGATAAATAGTAGCAGAGACTAGAGACGAACCAGACTTCTTCGAGGTTATAACGGATCACAAATCAGGTTATATTCATACGGCTGAACACTAGACAACGAGACAGAAGGAACCCCAGCACCAGGTCATGGCAAAAATTAATCATAAACAAAATGGTGAGTGGAAAAAAAGTTCATATGGTGTGTCCGCGTGTATACAAACCAAGACTGGTCTCGGGTAGTAACCGGAAGGGGCGTCCGAGATCCTTCTGGGAGAGTTCATTGATCTGGGTGTGCGCCCGGTGGTCTATAAAAGCAAAGATTCATCAAGCTATACGCTTAAAATGTTTGTACTTTCTACCTCAACAGAAAGGGAAAAGTGTTCCTGTATGGAATAGTTTAGAATTAAGATTTTGATGTTGTGTTGTTCTGTGTGTCAGGGGTTGAGGTCAGCCTTTAAAATCACACGGGAAGTACAGACAACTTCTTAGCTCGTCGAATGACTGTAATAAGGTGTATAGAACTTCAGAAAAGCTCGAGGACTGAGGATAGAAAAACGACTTCCTGGCTGGTCTCTGCTGCTCCTGGCAGTGAGGGTGGACTCCAGCACAGCTCTCCTGCACCGCAGAGGTTGGCGTGAAAGTGACAGTGTCCCCGCGTGCCGGGCGTTCTGCTAGAATTCTGTGCGTCTCATTTCACTCAGTGCTCACATAGCACAAATAAATATGCGCGTGTCACACAGGAGAGCCCAGGGACCTCCAGACTTCCTGAAAGCAGCCGGTTCTATGTCATGGTCCCATCAATACGTACACGTCCTCGGCAGAAGGAAGTTTCTTGAAGCGATACTTCCTACGGGCCACGGCCTGTGCTTTCTCTGCGCATCTTTCCTACTTACTGGGAACAGCACTTTGTTTCTTTCCACACGTATGAACGGGCAGCAGTCCACAGCTCAAACACTGGAGCAGCCTTCAAAGAAAACAGTGCATTCACCCAAGGACAGTGACACGGATTGTTAAAATTTCTTGCATTTCTCCGAGAACATTAGAAGCAGTCTCCCACTCCCCCCAGCAGCAAAGGGGAGCACATGCTCCCCGAGTCTCTGCCACCCCCAGCCCCCATCTGCGTGGGCCCGCCTCTTTCTTCCTTCCACTCTGGCGTCCCCGTTCCTCCTCTGCCAATGTCTCTGGTTTGCTCAGGATTCAGGTCCGCACCTTTTCTGGGCGCACCCGCTCTCTCGGCCCTTCACGGACTTTCTCCACATTTTGTAAGAAAAAAGTGTTTGCCTCACTCGTGGAGGAGCGTGGATGCAGCGTCAAACACCCTACGGATCCACGAAGCCCCAAAATGATCACATCCCGTCCCTGTTCTCCCCTCCCCCACTCTTAGCACGCGGACCTCTGTAAGGAGCTGCACGTCCAGGTTCAAATTCCCAGACTCCTCGATGTGCACGTCGGCCCCGCTGGGGTCATGGCTCCCCGGGCCTGGCCGGCAGCCTGTCCCCGTCCTCTCCCACCAGGGCTCTGTCCTGTACCCGGACAGCCTCACACACGTGCGTGCAGCATGAGGCAGCCCTGGGCACACACGCCTCAGCACCCAATCCTTGCCCCACCTCGGCAGCCAAGTCCAGGTCTTTGGACCACATTTTAAAAGATGGGTGGTGCGGGTCTCAGGGTGGCCCTCTCTGCCCCAGTGGGCAGGGAGGCCCTCCCGAGATGCCAGGCCAGGCCCAGAAAGACTCCCCTGGAGGTTTTCGGGGCAGAGGGGGAATCTCGGAGCACTGGCGCGTGCTGCCTCCAGACCCCAGGGCATTCAGGCTGTGGGTGGTGAGGAAGTGAAGGACGAGGCCCCAGCCCAGGACCTTCGAGTAGGAGGACACACCTGCTCTGGGATGTCAGCGCCCTGGTCACCTCATGGGGACAGAGGGAACGACTCTGGACCTTTGGGTATGCAGCCAATAAACTCTCCTTTTCTGACCTGGGCCACTTTGAACTGGATGCTCTGCCATCTGAACAAGGACAGGTCTCCTCTGAGAAGCCTCCCTGGAAATGACCGTGCGGCTCACGCGGCCTCACGCCAGCTTCCCGCGGCGTCCCAGCCTGTCTTTCCTTCAGGAGGGCAGCTGGAACTCTCGGGATGGTTTTTAAAGCCGTGCTTCGTTTTCATACTCTCTGACTATCCGTGTAGTAAAGCAGATTCATTTGTCTTTCAGGACAGTGGCAGTGCTGAAGGAGGGAAGGCGCACTGGAAAGGCTCGGTAAATTTCGGTTTTGGGCAGACAGAAGGTGTCTGCGTAAGGAGCGAATAACACCGGTCCTCGGAGCCTGGCGCCGTCCCCTGCTGCCCCCGACGCTGGGCCCTCGACTCCCGCACCTGCCCCCTCACGCAGGGGGACAACTCCGGGCCTCATGGACTTTGCAGCCACTTGGGTCCTTGTCGTGCAACTTAACACTGAATTAGGCAACGTCTTGGCTCACCTGTGTTTTAGCACAGCCGTTAGGAACTCGGCCTCTACAGGCAGCCTGCCTGGGTTCAGATCCCAGCCACCTCCCCCCGCAGAGAGCTGTGTGACCTTAGGCAAGTGACTAGCCCTCTCTGTGCTTCGGTTTCTCCGTTTTGAAAAGGGTGGTAAGGGTCATTCCTACCTAAGAGGTGAGGTTAAGTCACTCGCATTCTTGACGCGCAGGTTGTGAAGAGCGCGCACGTGAGGTCTGGCGAGCACCAGCACGTCGGTGTAAGCAGCCACATTTGTTCGGGTAAAAGGGTAGTAGAAAGGCTCAGGGGCTCTACATTCAGATAAACTCAAGTTAGAATCCTGGCTGCAATCCCCCTGCCTGACCGTGGCGATGGCAGAAGCCACGTGGTCCACGAACCTGGAGTATTTCCTACCCGGCAGGGTGGACCCGTGAGAACGCGTGTGGAGCCCCAGCCCAAGGCCCGGACTCGGGCACGCAGAGTCCCTCCCCTCCCACCGCCAAGTGTGCCGCCACCGCGCCGCGGGCTACTGGGACCGCCGCCTCCACGTCATCACAGCCCGGGAGCTGACGGCTGGCCGGAGGGGTGGCGGTCGTGTCTGACCCTGGGAGGTGGCCTTCGGGTGCTTAGCGTTGCACAACCATGTGTTGAATAGAATACGTGACCGTTTGTATCTCTGGAATCCTGTTTCCGACCTCGGAGGGTCACTCAGAAGCCCCGTGGCAAACATGCCGGCACCCTCCGGGTGACAGCGTGCGGCTGAGTGCAGCTCCCAGGGCTTTCGGTGTGACTCCCAGGAACCCCGGGGACACTGTGGCCAGGCGTGACCAGCATATCCTGCTCTGGGTGGCACCGGGGACGGCCTCGGGCTCAGGCATCCTGTGATTGCCCTGACCGACTGTTCCCCTAAATGGAGAGCACTTGGGCTGCCCCCGGCTCCCCCTTCTCTGAAAGGCCAATGGGCCCAAGCGCACCGGCTCTTTTCTGGTGCAGATCTTTCTCCTCCACGGTCCCTTCCTCGATCCCAAAGCGCATCTCGGGGTCTGAAGGCGGTGAAGAGAATCACCGGCTTGTGGTTCCTCGTTCACAGGCATTGAAGTGTTGGGTCAGGCTGTCCTGAAAGGAAGGTGGGGCACCCCCCAACCGGCTGCCCGCTGCCGGCCCCCACTGGCCGTCCTGACGCCTGAGTCACGGGGGACCCCAGGAGGCCCACCACGCCCTTGGAGCGTGGTTAGGAACGGGTGCGGTAGAAACGGGGACGCTGAGTCCGCACAGGACAGAGCCAACCGCACGACCCTGAGTCACGGAAGGTCAGGGATGAACCGCACAACGAGAGACCCGTGTGCTTGGCAAGGGGCCAGAAAGACTTCACGGAGAAGTAGGACGGGAGCCGTGCCTTCTTCAAATCCCCATCCAGGCTCCAGGAAGGTCAGCAGGGCGGCGGTCTGTCCAGGCTGCCCCCCCGAGCCACGTGTCCCCCACTGGGTGAGCTCCCAGCCTGGCCGCTGGCAGCTGGGGGCAGGAGAGCACGTCCCTTGTCCTGTTTGCTCCATTTCTTGACTGAGGGACGTCAGGTAGATGTTTAATCTTGCTGGGATTAAAGATGTTTTGAAACATTAAATCTTCAATCTTGGATCTTAAATTGCTCTAGACTTGAAGAGTCCTCCTGATCCTTAACCACGACGGGATAACCTCCCCCTCACGTGTGTGCGACAAGGGGCTGCAGCTGGTGGGAAGCACCCGGTAGCCGGCAGCTGTCGTGCTTCACACAGTCACTCTGCAAATGACCGTGGGACGCCCGCCGCGGACAGCAGCGGGGTCCAGACCGGGGATGCCCCAGCGAGCGAAGGAGGGCGTGTGGCCTCTGCTTAGTCTGAGGCTGTGGCAGAGTTAGTGCGTAAACACACTTCGGTGTGGGATATTCTGTGCTAGGAGGGGCTGAGGACGGCCATGCGGGCAGAGCAGGAGCCCCTCACCGGGACTTACGGGGCTGGAAGTTGCTTCCCGGAGAAGTTCTGTGTACGCTGAGAAGAGAAGGACAGATATGTCAGAGCCGAGGGAGTGGAGACCCGCACTCCGGGCAGGAGAACCGTGCAAAGCTCAGGAGGGCCACACACGGAGGGGAGGGACGTGAAGGGGCCCCCGGGGGAGGCGGCCCTGGGGACCAGAGGTGGAGAGCTCCGCGGCGTGGGGTGGAGAGAATCTGTGTCCCGGGACCAGATCATCACTCAGCTTGAGGAAGTCGGAATCATTTGTTACTCGGTTTTAATTTCCTCGTCTGTAAACTGAGCACATGCATGTGTGCACGTGTGCCCATGTGTGTAGATGTGTGTTTGCGTGCGCGCG